>NW_028280910.1:1750000-1930000 GCF_059751285.1 Brachycentrus maculatus
TTATTTTTAATACATTGTATTATATTTTTAAACTTTAAAAACGTTCTCCTGAAAAATCAAGTTTTTTGATTTATGACGTTCTTGAAAGGAGTGAGCGATATGTAAAAAAAATAAAAACGTTCTGTTTATATTAAATATGCTTAAATTCAAGTGTCACGTTAACATGTAAACAATTTTTAACAGCTATGATAATCACAAATTATATCTGAAAACTTCAAAAGTGCAAACAAAACTTGATTCTTTCTTCAAAGCAGCATTACCTTAAACAAGCGCGTCGATATCAAACAGCAACGTCACTTCACGACGAGTGTTCGAAGACAATAAATATGATTCTGTTTGTGTTTTTTATTGTTTTTTAAATCTAAATACAGTGTTCGCATTAAATAAAAAGTTTTTTGTTTTATTTAAGCCTATATTTATATAATGGACTTTTGGCTTTAACGCACACCTCCTCCCCCAAATTAGTCCGTTATATCGAGGTTTACTGTAAGTATAAAAAAGCTACTTATAGATGGATCTGGAGTTCAAGTATGTGACAGTTTCCAGGGGTTATAATAATAATAATAATAAAATTGGATAACTTATATAGCGCCATTTTCGTAAAAAAATACCTCAAGGGCACTTCACGGTGAATGAATTGGGGAAAATATTATGGTGGAAATGATTTAGAAAACAAATGTGTTTTTAGTCTTCTTCTAAAGATCATCTCACTCTCACTATTTCTAACCACTGGTGGAAGAGCATTCCACGCCGTCGGTCCTGCAACAGCAAAGGCACGCTCGCCAAACTTAGTGCGTTGCTTGCGAGCTGGTAAGATAACTTTGCCCATTGCAGATGTTGTAGCCGATCGAAGCGTGAGACGTCTATCAACCAATTCATCTGGAATACACAGCTCCTTAAGATACTCTGGAGCCATATTGTGTATTGATTTATACATGAGTAGGCAGAGTTTATACTCAACCCTTTCTGGAAAGCGTAACCAGTGGAGTTTGTGAAGTAGTGGGGTGATGTGACTGAATTTAGAAATTCCAAAAATTAGTCTCGCTGCTGCGTTTAACACTGATTGCAGTCGAGTCATTTTATTGTTTGGTAGACCCGTGTATATACCGTTACAATAATCTACTCTCGATATTACAAACGCATTTATTAATTGACGGGCAGCATCAACTGGCAGATTCTTGCGAATGCTTTTAATTTGCCTTAGCTGATAAAAACATGTACTTGTTGTTTTGCTAATTTGAGTCTCAAGGGAGAGATCAGAATCTAAGAACACGCCGAGCAGTTTGACGGCCGGTGTAGTGGTACTCTTTGGATTGAGTGGTGTCGTGTTATCAATCAAATTCTGTCGTTTAGGTGTGGCTATCCAGAGATGTTCCGTTTTGGACGGGTTTAACGTCAGTCTGTTTTCAGCCATCCATTCTCCTATTCTCTCAATGCACTTATTAATAGAGTCAACAAGTTTATATTTTTCCTCCGGCCTACAATAAAAATAAATTTGAGTGTCATCCGCATAGCAGTGAGACCACAATCCGTGTGACTTTATAATATTTTCTATGTCTTTCGTATATAGAAGGTATAGAAGAGGACCTAGGACTGATCCCTGGGGTACACCAGTAGAGACGGAATGATAAGGGGATTTAACTTTTTGAAAAATGACTGAATATTCACGTTCTCGAAGGTATGAGCAAAACCATGCAAGTGCTTTATCACAGATGCCGTATGTCTTCCTCAAGCGTTCCAGCAGAATATTGTGATCAACCGTGTCGAAAGCAGCACTCATATCCAAAAAGGAAACCAAAACAAGGTCACCAGCATCCACAGCAGTTATTATATCAGACAGTACTCTCACTACGCCTGTCTCTGTAGAGTGGTATCGCCTGTATGCCGATTGCCTCTCTGAAAACAACTTGCTATTTTCAACATACGTTGTCAGTCTATGGGCAACAATTTTCTCTATTATTTTTGATATGACAGGAAGGTTGGAAATTGGGCGGTAGCTTGAAAGGTCCTCGGAGTCCATCTGAGAATTTTTTATTAGTGGTGTAACGTTTGCCTTTTTCATGGCCCTTGGAACAATGCTTTTCTCCAGAGACATGTTTATAAGATCTCTTATAAATGGAGCAATCTCGTTAACACATTCTTTCAAAAGCCATGTCGGTAGTGGGTCCAGTAAACACTGTTTATTGGGCAAAGCATTAATAAGTTTTGTTACCTCACTTATATTTGTGGACTCGAAAATTTTCAGATACTGCAAGGCATTACAGGAAATTGTTGGATTTTTAACCAATAATGTTGCTTTCCGAATATTTTCGATTTTATTTTTGAAAAAAATAGCGAATTCGGAAGCAGTGGCTTGTGTGTTGATTTTAAGTTCACAATCTCCGCGGACAGATTGCAGACTTTGCCACAGGAGTTTCGGAGACGACCTATGTTCTCTAATTCTCGAACACCAATATGCAGATTGTTTTGATTGAATCAAAAATCTATTAGTGGTTTGTGCTTCGAGCCACTTTAAGCGATCTGAAACTAATTAATTATCGGTAAGGTAAGAAGAAGCAGCAACAACTAAAATGCATCGAACTTTCTTAAATTCCTGGTTTAGAACAACGGGGGTAGAACAAAGCACATCCTTGGAACACGATATGCCTTAGAGAGGGTGAAAGGACAGTAAAAGGCTGTATTGTGATGTCTGAAAGGGTGACTGCCCTTACATACACATATAAAATACATATGTAACTACGTACATTATATAACTTGAAAGTATGCATAGATTTATCATATAAAAATGATAATGATGAATATGCATATTATAAATCCAGAGATTTACAATTATTTAAAATTTACTAGATTATCTCAAAACATTTATTGTTTGATTTATTAAAGTAAATGTACTATAATATCTGAAAGGATTATCTCTACATGTAACTATATACTATATACTGATTGTGCATAGACGTATCATGTAGAAATGTTACTATAAATGTGCACGCAGTAATTTTCAGACATTTCAATTAATAAAACAATTCAATTATTAATACTTTCTTAAAACATCTTAAAACAAGTATTCTGTCTGATTAAAAAAAAATGTAAATACATGTTACACACTCACAAATACACACATAATTTATTTCAAAGATAACGTGATGATTTTAATATAAAAATGAGACAACTTTTTGAAATTATTGATATGTCTGACAAAATTAATATAAATTGAATGATTTTAAGTAGTGTATTTTGATAATATTTACAAAAAAATAAGTTAAAGTAAGGATTTTAAGTACGATTATGTGTAATTTTATTTAAAGCTTGGATTTTTGTATGTAAATTTAAATAATATATTGGTGAATCTAGAACCGCCGGTTGAGTACTCCATCTACTGCACATTTGTATTTCATTTTGTCATAAAAATTATGTAAAATCATTGTTTTCAACCCCTGCCTTGTTGTGTTTGTAACATTTTGTCTAGCCTCACACCAGTCTGATGATGTCGATATGCAGTCACTGGTCAAATAAAATAAAAGCTAAAAAACTGTAAAAAATATTTTACTATTTAAAATGCAATTCTATCAATAAATGTCATTAAAAAACATATCGTACATACATTTACATATGAAAAAAGTGCTGTGAAAATTGTTTATGGCGAAATTTGTTATTCACAATGCTAAATTTTAAATTTATTAATGTATGTAAATGACTGCGTCCCCCGCTCTTATACTCCGAATATAGGAATATGGATGAATCGGACCCTCGTCTGTCGATAAAACAGGAATTATTAATTGCGCTTCGCTGTAGTTTATTATGTACATAGATTAAAAAGGATAACAAAATAACTACGTTATTTTTTCCGCTAATAGCCGCATTAATCAAAATGTGCTGATTATTTTACGACCCTGCTAAAATTGGAAAACGGGATGATTAGGGAACATAAATATGGTATTTTATTTACTTATGAAAATATAAAAATAAATTTATATTATTTCAGCCAAGCTTAGGTGAAAAATCTACCAAACAATTCGCTCACTCCTTTCAAGAACGTCAAAAATCAAAAATCAAAAATCGTTAATTTTCAGTTGTGCATGTTTTCGGAATGCCCAAAAAATGAACTAAATCTCAGCAAAAGAGGCATATTGTTAACTTAATATTTACCCGCTACAGGGCAGAAAGTGTTGTTTTTGCATTTTGAAGAAAAGGTATTGTTTAATTATTTTTTTAAATAAACTAATTATTTTTCAGATGGAGAAAAAACCTTCAGGTTTTACCTAAAAAGATCTGTTGCATAGTAAAAAGTTCAGTAAGTGGCTTGATATTTATTTTTAAATATTGTACTATATTTTTAAACTTAAAAAACGTTCTCCTGAAAAATCAAGTTTTTTGATCTATGACGTTCTTGAAAGGAGTGAGCGAATTGTCATAACCGCACTCCTCTATAGGCAAATAGAAACTGCTGAAATGCGAATGCCTAGATGGTCAGCTGGAGTGTCATTTAAATACATGATAAAGAGTTTACGTTTTCATGTTATTTTTTGACATCTCATCAAAGACGAAAAAGAATATGTAAGTCCGGGCGTTTGCGGGGCTGACGACCGTCATAGGCTGGTTTAAGTGATCACTTTACACACGTGTAACATTCACCAATTCCACCCATTATTGACAACCACACTACTCAAATTCTTGGAAGTTCTACTTGTATGAACCAATTTTGAAACATTTTTCTTGAATCGCTACTAGAACTTCACTAGAGACATCTATTGGTGAGATGAAAAGAAGCTGTTTATTGAGCAGAAACTTTTTTATAAGTATGTGAGGTCTGAATCCTGGATTATAATCACGCACATGAGAAGCGCCAGAAAATATCATTTTCATTTTTATCATTTAAGCTTATAATTTGACCAGATAATTTATTAACAACAAAATAAATTATCCATAAATATTGTACATATAATAATAAGCAAAGTAAAAAATAAATACAACTACCATCTAAAAAAGTACACCGTAGAGTGCAAAAAGGGTCAGTAGTGGTAATTATAAATGCCACAAAAAAACAAATCATAATTTTTTTGGACACGATTCATTTTTTAAATCATCTCTGAAATTATCATATCACTCGACTGAAAGCGAGTCCTGATGCACCGGTCTGCGCAAGCGCCGAGAACACCCGAGGCTTTATAAGGACCCTCCGGGAAAATGTTTCCCAGTCTGCTCTGGATCGTCCGAGGGGAGTAGCGCTCGTCGGTTCGCGACTTTTATCGTTTCCAAGAAATCGCGAAAACATTTCAATCAAAAACTGTAAGTGCAAAGGGTGAAAGTACTTACTTAACTGATAAAATGTTAACTGTGTGTTTTTTGATAAAAGTGAGTTATTAGTGGTGGCTTTTATGAAAAGGTATGTATTTTAAATCTGATTTATAAATCTATTTTTTAATGATGTAAATATTTACGCATTAAAAAAAACAATGAGTTTATTTTTGTTTACATTTTTAATTTCTTGTAAAAATTCGTATTTTTTTAAAAATGAGTTTATTATTGGAAATTTAAATACAACGTATTATAAACGTATGATGTCTTTTTAAAAAAAAATGCCATAAAAAAAGTTGAAAAAAAATTAGCACGAAATTCATATTTTATGTAATACTTTCATTAAAAAAATCATGGTTTCATTTATCTGACAATTTTAGACTAAATTATTTTGATATTTAATTGAATTTTTACTTGGTCAATACCACTTTTTCTTCAAATCTATTGTGACACATATTTCAATGATTTCCGAATCATTTTCAAGCATCAACAAATGATGCGTAATGCATTGAAACAAGTGTCACAAAAGATTTTAAGAAATACTGGTATTTACCAAGTAAAAGTTAAATTTAAAATGCAAAGATGTTACTTTAATGTTACCGGTGAAAAAATTAATGTAATGAATTACTTTGAGTTATGTGAAATTCATAAACCATGTTAATAAAAAAATGTGATGATTAAAAATTGTTCATCGCTAATAACAATATTTTCAATACATATATCACAATCTTTGTAAAACATACATAGCATAAGTACAAGATTTAAGGATGACATATAATATTATTTTAAGAGAATGTTTACTTATCAATTATCATAAATCCTGTAAAAAAATGATATATTAACGAATAAACTATACAAAAAGGTCAAAACTATGATGTTTATAGTGAATTTCAATAAATTTGCGCCTCCGTAGTAAACACGCTTGGTTACTGCGTTACAGGTCCCAGGTTCGATTCCTAGTGCGGTGACGATAAATATAAGCGATTTTTTTACTCTAATGTTTATTAATAAATATAACCCAGACTGGTACTTGAAGTTGTGGGCTGATCACCTTTCCTTCGTGTGTTAACGATCAAGATAGCACTGCGTTTATATGTGTAGTATGCCCTATGCACCATTGGGTACGGATAAGGGTTTGACGAAGAAGAATAAAGTAACATTCCATCTATTTGATGTAGTGCTCTATGTACCATCGGGTGAAGACAAGGATTAGATGTGTATAGAATGAGAGTAAGGTTACGTTTTCCATACATAAAATACTCGTACAGTATTCAAATGTTAAAATGTTTAAAATTCACACTGAAACTATAGAGCAGGGTTGATAACTTTTTCTTCATGTGTTTAACGATCAAGATAACACTGCTTCTATCGATGTATTGCCATATAAACCATCGGATGTGGAGAAAGTTTAGAGAGAAAGAGAGGGAGAGAGATTGCCTTATGTAGTTGAATCTATGTAAACGAAGTCGGTTTCAACAAAACTAACTAGATTTTTTCTCATAAATCGTTGTAATTAATCTGTATATATGCAATGATCTCAAGTATCTTTCACATGCGGGTAGCATTTTCAATAGATTTGGAGGTACGGATAGTTATGGAGCCTTCAGTTGAGAAATTCGTGAAGTTTTTATATAGCTTGCTCCATTTAAAGATAGGCGGTGTTTGAAAGGTTATTGATCTAGAGTTAATTGTCACATAAGCACTCGACAAGCGGTCGGGTCGGTTTGAAACATACATATCTTCATAATTGCCAACCTTTTGTTAGTTTTTGCTCGTGATAATTTAGTACCAGTTGCCATGTTTGTTTAAGCGAACTCAATTACGTGAAATAAAGGAGAAACATATGGCATTCGAGTCGAAAAGGCAACAAAAACCTTTACCCTTTAAGAGGGACGTAAATATATTCAAATTATATCCATTTGATGTATTGTCAGAAGCTCGCAGCGTCATTGTCATTTTAGAGTACACACACACTATTACGAAAATGTGTACACTGGACACTTCTTCTTCTTCTTTGACAGCCGTCTTTCCACTGCTGGATGTAGGCCTCTTTTAATTCCTTCGAGATTTATCTCGTTTGGGCTCTTTCGATCCACTTACTATTACCCGAGACGGGTCATCGGCCCATCTTTTCTGGGACTGTCACCGGTCTGTTGATGTCGGTAACGATGAAACCCGGACACTGTTCAAATAAAATTAATGTGGAAAAAACTATAAAGTTATTTTATTTTATAAAATGTAGTTCCACCAAGAACTGTAAATAGCGAGTGTTTTTGCCTAGAATTTTCAATCATGAATTACATGAAATTATAGTAACTTTCAACATAAAGAGTAAATCCACTCACAAGTAGGCATAAACTATGATACATGAAAAGTTGAAGCCTGAATAGGGTCATGATAAGCGGTGTTGCATAAGCCGTAGCTAGATTTCACGAGTAGGCATAAACTATGATACTTGAAAAGTTGAAGCCTGAGTAGGGTCATGATAAGCGGTGTTGCATAAGCCGTAGCTAGATTTCAGAGTCACTTGGATGTTAGATAATTTGAAAAAAAAAAGATTTTATTTAAAACTATATTTTTCAAGGAGCTATCGACAAAATTGAGAAAGTTGTGTTGAGATGGCTTAGACATGATCAGGTATGTCAAATATTTCAAAACAATCGGTTCAGGAGTCAAAATAATCAGCGTGTAAGATTTTTTTCCAAGAACAGAGTGGTGTGGTATTTTAGGAGTCACTTGGACGTTAAGTAATTAAAAAAAAAGAACTGTAAGTACAAAATTATATCTTATTGAAACAACAACAAAAAACTGTCCTTATCATACATTGTTTACTTTGTGTAATACCACTTTTATAAACATTTTTTAGCCTTTCACATAAGAAAAACATCAATATCAGAGTTAAAGAACATCTAAAGTGACTTTTATAATAATTTTTCGGAATTTGATAATTACCTTGTATCTGAAGACCATAATTTTAATAAATTAACGGTTATAGAAATAACTAACCGCAGGGGTAGGCAGAGAGAATAGAGCGCCACACCACTCTGTCCTTGCAAACATTCTTCGCCTCTTCCACGTTCATGCATCTCCTCATACATACCCGCCGATTGTTACGACTTTTAACCTGACCACTTTCAAGAATTTGGGATACCTGATCGTGCCATGTTTTTCTCGGTCTTCCTCTGTTTCTTTTCCCGCTAACATTCGCCTCATAAATTTGTTTTACCGTTCTTTCCTCACTCATTCGTTCTACATGTCCAAACCATCTCAACACACCTTTCTTAATTTTATTGATAATGCTTATCTCAGCTTTGCATTCCTTCCTTATTTCACTATTCGTACATCTATCATGCATCGTTTTGTCGCACATTCTTCTGAGAGATCGCATTTCGACTGCATTTAGTCTACTTTCATCCTTCTTTTGCCAACTCCATGTTTCACTTCCATACATTAGAGTTGGAACCAGGACTCCGTTGTGCACTGCCAGTTTAGCTTCCGCTGATAGGTTTTTATTTGCTATAACTGATTTCAGTGCACCATTCACTTTGTTCCCAGCATTCACTCTCCTTTCTATGTCTTTATCAATCTTTCCATCCCTAGAAAACATACTACCCAAATACACGAAATCATCTACCTGTTCCAAAATCTCTCCGTTTACCAATATTTCACATTCAGATCTGCATTCTTCTCTTTCGAAAACCATAATCGTTATAGAAATTTTATAAATCGGTTATAGAAATTTTATATGTTAATAAAACTGTCTTTGTTAAGATAATCTAGATAATCTAGATAATCTACAAATAAGTAAAGCAACCAATAAAGACTTACCCATAATAAATAACGAACTAAATTTAATTTTTATTACACTTTTGAAAATATTCCAATTGTGATTCATTTGTCGTCTTTCTCACTTTCAAATTTTTAATTTTTATACAAGTGTCAAATCGTAATAATTTTATTTTAATGACCTGATGATGGAATAATTTTCCGAAACCGGTAGTCACAATTCAAACCCCGCCCACTCCTTTCATCCTACGAGTGTATAAGCTGGTTCAGTAATATGTTTAACCAAAGCGCATGATTAACCTCGGCTCGTAACGCATGTTTGTGCTGAAACCTTTAGTGCATTTTGGTATTCGGTTCGACCAAAAATCGCACGTGTTAAACATTTTGTGTAGCTTTAAGTGTGTAAATAGTACTATGGTAGTGATGGGTAGTATTGTTTAATGCTGTGGTAGTGATTGTCCTGACGAAGAGACGGATACGTCTCGAAACCAGTAGACATAAAAATCTCGGTGTGTGGTTAAATACTAATAATATTAACATTAAAAAAAAAGTAAAAATGACTAACCACAAATTAAATGCTTTAAATATTAATATTATTGAGAATATTATAAGGAGAGTGTTTTATTACCATACCACAATGTTATCAACGCTTTTAAAATACAAAAAAAATCGAATTAAATCAGTTCGTTATTTTATTTTCATAGACACTTTTAGAGCCTTCCCGCTGTTCTGCTGTCCAAATTTAAAACACATTAAGGGACATTTTTTTGTAGTACGTTTTTTTGCATTTTTGGACTAAGTAGAGTCTACTTAGTCCATAAATGCAAAAAAAAACGTACTACAAAAAAATGTCCCTTACTGTGTTTTAAATTTGGACAGCCGTGTTTTTTAAGCGTCTTAAAACAAATCTGACGAATATTCATAGTCCTGTTTTAGTATTCACTCACTTCGGTTTATGTTGATTGGATCCTTTTTACTGACACACTTGTTTCTTTAGATAAAGGATATTGCAGGAACAAAGGCCGTGTCGTTTGAGGTGAACAAATTCTAGGAATTCGCTTACAAAGAAAGGACGTCTTTATAGCTTACAGCGCAAAGTCTCGTATCAAACAATTTACTAGAATGTTTTTGTTTCAACTAACTACCTAATTAACCATCACGCCATTTCCACGCAGGGGTAGGCAGACATAATAATACGCCACACCACTCTATATTTGCAATCATAATTTGTCTTGCACTTGAGCTTTGATCTTTCGCTTTTCCCCCTTTCCTTCCTCCCGCCCCTCTTCCAGGTATTTATATTTAACGACATATCGCTCACTCCTTTCAACAACGTCACATATAAAAAATTATCAATTTTCAGTTGTGCATATTTTCAGAATGCCCAGAAAATGTACTATATCCTAGCAAAAGCGGCATATTTTTAACTTAATATTTACCCGCTACAGGGAGAAGGTGTTGTTTTTGAATTTTGAAGAAAAGGTATTGTTTTTTTTTTAAATAAACTTTATTCTTCAAATGGAGAAAAAACCTTCAGGTTTTACCTAAAATATGTGTTTCACAGTAAAAAGTTAAATAAGTGGCTTGATATTTTTCTTGTACATTTATCACATTCTTAAACATAAAAACGATATCATGAAAAATAAAGTTTTTTGACATATGACGTTAAAAGAAGTGAGTGATATATGAAATGGTTTTTTGGTACTCATTATTGTATTTGTATTAATGTAATTGTTCTGTTAAATTTCTAAATAAATAAATAAACATTATAAGCATCTTTCAAATTCATGCATCCCGTCACACCCGTCTATTATTCCGACTCTTGACTTGATCAGTTATCAGTACTTGAATAATTAATACAAGTTTTAAATTATTTCGAGAAATAAAAATACTTTGTATTCTGATCCACTCACATTTTTATTTAACCAACTAGTTTCGGCAACAACCTGTTGCCCTCTTCAGGGTTACATTTATAACTAAGTTATAAATGTAACCCTGAAGAGGGCAACGGGTTGTTGCCGAAACTAGTTGGTAAAATAAAAATGTGAGTGGATCAGAATACAAAGTATTTTTATTTCTCGAAATAATTTATCAAGATGATCCACAAAGTTAATGCTTTCAATATTCAAAACATAATACAAGTTTTCCTCGGTCTTCCTCTAATTATTTTACCTACCACATTTGCCTCATAATTTGTTTAACCGTTCTTTCCTCATTCATTGGTTCTACATGTCCAAACCATCTCAAGACACCTTTCTTATTTTATTATTTTATTAATAATGCTTATGTCAGCCTTGCATTCCTTCCTTATTTCACTATTTGAACATTTATCATGAATTGTTTTTCCGCACATTCTACATTAAAAACTAAAATATTTTTTTAGGATAATCCAGAATTTGCAGAACAACAAACAAACCACAATAAAATTATTCATACGTAACTTTGTTTTAAAATCACTTAAAATATTTTATTACAACATTATTATAATGTCTACCGGTTTTGAAGGAAACCGCTTGTTTATAAAATGGAAAATCACAAAGTTAGTGCTTCAAATATAAATTATAAAAAAAATCTTAAAATATAGTAAAATTTCTTGCATTAAAAAAACTAACTAACCATCACGCCACTTCTCCGGAGGGGTAGACAGAGAGAATAGAACGCCACATCACTCTATCCTTGCAAACATTCTTCGCCTCTTCCGCGTTCATGCATCTCCTCATACATACCCGCCGATTGTTTCATTCATTGTTTCTTGCATTCGTTACTTATAATACCAAAAGAACATGTATCATACATCATTTTGCCGCATAGAACACATTTTTACCGTATTTAGTCTACTTTCACCCTTCTTTTGCCAACTTCATGCTTCTATTATCAGTATTTTTTAAAGTTTTCATGATGCAGCGTACGAGGTATTGCCCCGCGGGTGTCCAGACTGTCTCTGTGTAATGCAAACATCAAATGCATTCCACTTGAAAGTGTACAAGTGCGCCGGGTTGGGGTGAACAATGATAACGTCACGGAGCATCCCCTATAAGGCTATGGACTAGTTTCCGAAGGGGTTTGAATACAGGGATGCTTTGCATAACTATGAATAATACATTGTCTCATATAATCTGACGTAACAGAAGAGATTATTCGTTTTAAATGAAATTTGATTGGAATACCCGTGATTTTAGATTAAACACAGATTTAAGATATTTACAATATTTTGAGTGTATCCAAATACTGGTTCACAAATCTGGATAATTTCCAATTTTTGGAATTATTCTTCAAATTATTTTTTGACATAACAAAAAAAAGGTTCCTTCATCTCACCATATATTATGTCTCTAGTGAAATTGTAGTGATTCAAGCCTTATGTTTTGAATTTGAACAATATATATATATATATATATATATATATATATATATATATATATATATATATATATATATATATATATATATATATATATATATTTATATATATATATATATATTTATGTTTAAATATATATATATATATATATATATATATATATATATAAATATATATATATATATATATATATATATATATATATATATATATATATATATATATATATATATATATATATATATATATATATATATATATATTTATGTTTATATATATATATATATATATATATATATATATATATATATATATATATATATATATATAAATATATATATATATATATATATATATATATATATATATATATATATATATATATATATATATATATATATATATATATATATATATATATATATATTTATATATTTATATATTTATATATATATATATATATATATATATATATATATATATATATATATATATATATATATTTATATATATATATATATATAAATATATATATATATATATATATTATATATATATATATATATATATATATATATATATATATATAAATATTACATGTGTGTAAAGTGATCACCGGCGTATGACGGTCGTAACCACCATAAATGCCCAGACTTCCATATTTTTCTTCATCTATGTTGAGATGTCAAAAGGTATATCTTTTATGATGAATTCTCATTAATACATTTTCTAAGAAGGAACTGATGTAGATCCGCTTGCGCGCTGACTTGTAAGCGAGTTATTTTGTTCATCATATTTTGTAATTAATATAATAAAAGTTTTCAAAACTGAATTTCTGAAAGGCGAAATGTTTAAAGTTGCGTAATTTCAAGATTCAAAAACAACATCAACAACAACCTCAATAAGTTTATGAATAAATAAGTTTGAATCTCCTACATTACCTGTGATGAATAAATTATATTTTTTAAAGATTTAAATTATATTATGAAACAAAAGCGAGATGCTAGAATGAGTTCACAGGGGGTTGAAAACCAGCGTTCTGTTTTTATTACTCAAAATAAATCCTACTTTTATTTTGAAATATTATTTTATGAAAACTTGGCGAAGAATGTTTGCAAAGACGGATTTGCGTGGCATTCTTTTCCCTCTGCCTACCTATGCGGGGAAACTGCGTGATGATTAGTCAGTTAGTTAACACGTCGCTCACTCCGTCATATATCAAAAAACTTGATTTTCAGGAGAAAACGTTCAAAAATATAATAAAATATATTGAAAATAAATATCAAGCCTCTTATTGAACTTTTTACTGTGCTACAGATCTTTTTAGGTAAAACCTGACTGTTTTTTTCCACCTCCGTAGTGCAATGGTCAGCACGCTCGGCTACCGTTCTGGAGGTCTCGGGTTCGATTCCCAAGGGGGGTAAAATAAATATAAGTGATCTTTTCACTGTAATATTTATTTAATATTACCCTGGACTGGTACCTGAAGCGGAGGGCTGATCACTTTTCCTTCATGAGTAAACGATCAAGATAACACTGTGTTTATATGACGCAGTGCCTTATGCACCATTGGGTGCGGATAAGGGTAAGGGTTTTTTTCCATTCGAAAAATATTTTGCAATTTAAAAAAATTAATTTAACAATGCCTACTTTTTTTTCAAAATGCAAAAACAACACTTTCTGCCCTGTAGCGGATAAATATTAAGTTAAACATAAGCCGCTTTTGCTAGGATATATAACATTTTCTGGGCATTCTGAAAACATGCACAACTGAAAATTGTCGATTTTTGATAAATGACGTTGTTGAAAGGAGTGAGCGTCATGTCTTTACATATACACCTTTTAAATGTTTTTTTTTAAAAGTTCTCAAAACTTATTACACATTATTAATATTTTAATAATATTAAAAACTGCAATGCGAATGCTTAGATGGTCAGCTGGAGTGTCTTTTAGGGCGAGATAATGAATAGCCCGCAACTTAATTTTCTAAAGATAAATGTCACCTGGGTTTAAAAACTAAGCTAACATTTAACGTAATTGTATCTTTTAAATAAAACGCCGTTTTTGCTTTGCAAAAATAGTTTTTCTTTGATATGCCTTTGAAAAAAACAGTTTTTGAGAGGTAAGGAATTGAAAAAATGATAAAATATATTTCGTAGTCATACAGGAGAAAGTAACCAAGAGCATTTTTTACAAAAACGTGATCATTGACTAATTGATATCTTACTAGCTTAATATTGCCCTAAAAAAATCCCTAAGAATTTTAAACTTAGAAGTATAATGTATAGACTTGTTAAAAATGGCTTACTGCATTGATGGTTATTTTCTTTCCAAGCAAAAGTGACTTAAATGGCCTTAAACTTCCTGAAAATTTTTCGTTTTGTTAGTTGGTTAGTTTTTTCTGTACGACTACGATTTATTATCCAAACTCAAATAGACATTCTTAAGAAAAAAATGTGCGCGGACAATTCGTATGACTTCCTGTACTGTGGAAGCGTACCGATTTTTCGTATTTGCGAATACACCCTTAATGTCAAAGAGTTCACGCATTAGTAGAAGCCTGGGCATAACAAGCATTAAAAGCAAGGTAGAGAAAAGGCAATTGAGATGGTATAGCAACATAGGACGCAGAGAACCATATTAGGGAGATAAGAATTGAAAAAATGAAATTTCGCACAATTTATTGATAATAAAAGTATAATACTTTAATTTACTTTGTATCAAAAATAAAGCTTTCACTTTTATTTGATCAGAAGTGCGCAATAAAAGCTACGTGTGGTAATAAAAGCTTTATCTGTAGCCGTGTTGATATTTAGTATGGGAGATTAGCCTTATCTATTGTGGCTAATGCTGAATAACGTGTACGAGTAAATGTTACGAAAACAGCGAAGGATCAACGTACTAATTAGCTAAAGCAGAAAGCACGTACCCAGAAACACCAACAAGTAATAGTAGGATGACATTTTAATACCTGGAAAATTTATGGTTTTTCCTTAAAAAAATATGTTGTCTTTGGAAAATTTATAAAGTGCTTAATTGATTTATTCAGCCGTTAATAAATATATCGCTCACTCCTTTCAGCTTCGTCATATTTCAAAAATCCTCAATTTTCAGTTGTGTATGTTTTCGGAATGCCCAGAAATGATGCGAGGATTGTTTGCAACGACATATTAGTGTGGCGTTTTATTCGGCTAGACTATGGAATGAACTCTCCCCGTAAAAAATACACCTTCTCTTATAACTTTTAAGAAACGTCTGAGACATTACTATTTATCATTAGAATCCTAACTGTCCATCGAACTTCCTCCTTAAGTTTTTCCCTCTTCCTCATTCCCTAAACTCCATTTTTTCTTTGCCTTCGTTATTATCATTAATTTGTAATTTATGTTTTTTTTTCATGTTCAAGTACTATCTACCCTCTGATTGCAAACAGCTATATATGGTATCAAACGTTTTGACCAATATCACTAGTCTGTTTTTGGTTGGATGGAAGACATTGCTTTTTTAGCAATCAGCCCTCCAATGTACTGATTTCTTCCCTTCACACGAAGTTAAAATAAATGAATACATATTTACAGCATTTTGAAAGTGTCTGAAATACGTGTTCACAAATCTGGATTATCTATTAAGGAATTATTTTTTACATTTTTTGACATCTTGACATAGATGAAGAAGAATTGTGGTTGTCAATCATGGGTAGAATTGGTGAATATTTCGTGTATAAGGTGATCACTTACCAAGCCTATGACGATCGTAAGCATTTCAAATGCCAAGACATCCATAATCTTCTTCATCTATGTTGAGATGTTAAAAAACGTAAACAAAAAACAATTTTTTCATTAATTGATTCGGCAGTCACTTTGTTGTAAAATCTATCCTGTCTATGTTCCCACTGGTAAGAAATAAAAATAAAAAATAAAAAATAAAATTAATAAATAAAAATAAGAAACAGCTACTACCCCCTCTTCAACCTTCAACGTCCCAAGGACCCAACTCTAAAATTAAGAATTAGCTTCACATACGGTGTTTGAAAATGATGCGGAATGCATCGAAACACGTGTCACAGTAGATTTTAGGAATTGGTGGTATTTACTAAATAAAACATTAAATAAAATAAAAAATACAGTTAAACAAACCCTCAACAAAGATTAAGCAAAGTACGCAGTACATAAGGGGTGATTCAACCCTAGGCTAGGGATTGGGGTGAGTTGGGTACATTTTGGGTGATGACATTGGATCAGGTTGTCCGTCGAGACAATTCCTATTTGTGACAGTTCGACGAGTTTCTGGAGGTCTCGGTAAACAATACAATCTGATAATATATTAAGCGCCTTATCATACGAGTGTGAAATCCCAAGCTTAAAATTTTGTAATAATTTAAGTGGATGCGTGATTGAATTTAAGGAAATATATACGTTTGTACATTTTCGATATCTCGTAGTAAATTAATAATATGGAAATCTGGATATTTACAGGGCTTATGAACTGTCATAGGTTGGTTAGGTGATCACTTTACAGACGCGCAACGTTCATTATTCTACCCGTGATTGAAAACCACACTACTATTTTTTTGGAATTCCTACATATGTATAACATTAATTTAGTGGGATGAAAAATGATATTTTTTCACAAAATTTTGATTGTATTCACAAATCTTAATTTTGTCCACTTAAGAGTTATTTTTAACATTTTTGACACATTAACACACACTTCAATTCAAACCCTTAGACGCAACTGTTGGTGCGTAGGACACTGCACCATTTAAACGCAGTGTTATTTTGATCATTAACACACAAAGGACAGGTAAAAAAGCCTTCCACTTCAGATACTAGTCCAGGGTAATATTGAATAAACATTAGAGTGAAAAATCACTTATTTATTTGACCCGCCCTGAAAATCGAACCTGGGACCTCCAGTGTGCTATCCGAGCATGCTGACCATTTCGTTACACTATGGAAGTGGACAATACGTGCAAATACGACTGAATTTCAAATCACTTTATTTTTTATTAAGTGTCTCAAATCATTTGCTACGAATAAGGGTAGGAAAAAGAATGAAAAAATACGTGATCCTGTCGGGATTAGCTAGGAAAGTTTTCCAGGCACTTGAGACGTATGGGTTTAGGGGTGGAAATCTCTTGAAAGGATGCGGAAAGTAGATTAGGGACATGGAACAGCGGGGTTATGTTCGGAAGGGAAGGTTAAGTAGCTGGCTCAGACAAGGGTGTGGAATGCTGCCCAACCAACTCAGCAGGAAGCTACTCACGATCCTCAAGCCTGCGGGCATTCACTCGTCCATGGAGTTTTTTACACAACCATTTAATATTTATAAGTGGATATTTATATATATATATATATATATATATATATATATATATATATATATATATATATATATATATATATATATTATATATATATATATATATATATATATATATATATATATTTATATATATAAATATATATTTATATATATATATATATATATATATATTTATATATATATATATATATATATATATATATATATATATATATATATATATATATATATATATATATATATATATATATGTATATATATATATATATATAAATATATATATATATATATATATATATATATATATATATATATATATATATATATATATATATATATATATACATATATATATATATATACATATATTTATATTAAGAGATCGCGTTTCGAGTGCATTCAGTATAATTTCATCCTTCTTTCGCCAAAACTATGCTTCATTTCCAAACATTAGATTTGGTACCAGGACTGCATTGTGTATTGCCAGTTAGACTTGTTATAACTCACCAAATCGAATAACCAATAAACCCAATAACTAAAGACTTTTCTGGAAGATATCGTTTCCTAGCTTGGTCTTTAAATTCGATCTCTGAAGGGTACACAAACTTCCTAGAGTGTGTATTTTTTTGGGTCCAAATTATGTTTGTTTTGCCTCAATCTCCAAATAAGGCTAGAAACAAATACATGCTCTATGACCTTAATAGCGTCCAACAGGCTATCTCGTAAAATCACAATACAAGATTGAACGGATGAAGTGGATTTTAAAATGAATTTTGCTGGAAGAAACACAATTGACATCTCAACTGCATATGAAGAAGAACGTTATGTGTGGTCCAAATACTTGTTCACAAATCTGGATAATATTAAAGAAAACACTTGTTTTTATTTCACTTGAGTTTATTTATGACTACTAGTTTCGGAAGCAAAGCTTCCATCCTCAGGTCTAAATATTTGTTTACATTTAGACCTGAGAATAGAAGCTTAGCTTTCGAAACTAGTAGTTAATGATAAAATCTAGTGGCATAAAAACAAGTGTTTTCTATTATTTTTTGATATCTCATCAAAGATGAAGAAGTAGATGGAAGTCTGGGCATTAACGGGGCTGACGACCGTCATAGGCTGGTTTAAGTGATCAGTTTACACACGTGTAACATTCACCAATTCTACCCATTATTGACAACCACACTACTCAAATTCTTGGAAGTTCTATATGTATGAACCAATTAAGAAACCTTGTTATTGAATCACTAGAACTTCACTAAAAGACTATTTAGACACACTCAAAATGTTGTAACTGTTTTTTATAATAATTTTAACATGTCTTACCACAAAGTAAATGCCGAAACCATAAATATTGTATTTTCTATATAAAATTATAAGAAACGGTTTGACATTTCTTGAAAGCATTCGAAATCTATTTTAACAGTATTTTGATCAAATATTGTAAAACGAATAATTTCAAAAGTTTTTAGTTTTAGAAGCAACAGTTCGTAATTGGGAAATAACCTTTCAATCTTTGGGGAATACTGAATGTCTGCTACTCTTATTTAAGCCGACATGAATTATTAATAATAAATTCAAACGGAATCCACAGTTTACTATTATTTTTACCCTCTTTTGATCTCGTATACACGAGTAGATACCGTTTAAAACTACACGTAAATAATTCAGGCATCTCGTGACGTCATGCAGCAACTCCCCGTAGAAAAATAACAGGCAATTAAAATAAACTCTTTACGTGTTATGCGCTCCCGGTGAGCTGTACTAAAAACAGTTCTCATATTTTTAAAATTGTACTTGGTAATTTTTTGTTAGATGTGGATTTTGGATTTTGCGGCCTGAAAATAACTAGTTTTTCATGTTTCTTTAATGCATTAAATTTTATATAAAATATATATATTTTTTAATTCGAAAAATAAATATAATACTTATACCATATAACTCGAACTTTGTTTTAAAGCATTTATATTTTAAAAGAGAGAAATATATGTGTTTTTATTATTTACACAAATATTTCAATTTTATTCTATTTTTGTGAGCCTAAGCGGCTCATCATTAGAAAAAGGTATCAAATTGTGGTAGAGTGGATTCAAACCGAGAAACTCTGACTTAAGAGTCCGCGTCACTAACCACGGGACCACAACCCGACAATTTTGGTTTTATTTATTTTGATACTTTTTTCCGAATGGTTTCGATAAGCGCCTTGTCATCTTCGAGGATGGATATGTACATATATATCCCTGATGATGACAAGGTGCTTGTCGATACCAGTTGGAAAAATGTACGAAAATCAATGTGGTTTGATAAAGAAGTCTGTTTGAAGAAGATGATAAAGAAGAAGAAGAAGAAGAAGAACAAATAATCTGTGGTACATTTCATGAAGATTTTTCCTAAAAAAATCAAATTTGTTTCAACCATAGATGCTGCCGAAGATTGTGTATGAAGAAGATATTTCAAAATGACGATAAATACAACTTTTCGAAATTTGAGTCATGTGGTTGTGTCAATCTTGGGTAGAACGGTGAATGTTACACAGTGCATAAGATGATAATTTAAACCAGCCAGTGACAAATCGTAAGCTCTGTAAATGCCCAGACTCTTTGTTAAGGTATTAATAAAAAACTTCCTACATTTTTAAGCTTTTACCATTTTTGATCCATGATATTGACATCCATATTATGGAGAATTCCGTGTAATATTTTCACACGTCAATTTCAGTAACGCCTGTTAAATTTTAAGCAAAGTGAGTTGAAATTTTAATTAATGTACGTGAATCAATAGTTTTAGCGACAATAAATCAACACGTTAAAAATCCCATAAACTGAATGGCAGTCAAAATGCAATCTCACGGACAAATGTGCCGCAAAACAATGTTTGACAGATAATCGAATAGTAAAATAAGAAAATAATGCAAGGCTGAGGGTAAGCATTATCGATAAAATTAAAAAAAGCCGTTATGAGATGGTTTGGACATGTGGAACGAATGAGTGAAGAAAGAGCATTAAAAAAAAATTATGAGGTGAATGTAGTTAGAGATAGGAACAAAGGAATATCGATGAAAACTTATTTCCAATTGAATAATTGGCGGTTATGTATGGGATGGATGCATAAATATAGAAGAGGCAAGGGTTGTTTGCAAAGACATAGTGGTGTGGCGTTCTATTTGTCCTGCTTACACCTGCGTGGAGGCGGCTTGATTAGTTAGCTATATTAAACATTGATTTATATTTTAAAAAGTCCTAAAGTGCAACATCTTTAAACAACAGAAATTTATAAAAAATTTGAATAATAATAAACCCATAATTAACAAAATGACAATGACTTAAGCCTTGCCCCCATTGTCTATGTTTACATTGATAAATAAATAGGTAATTGATAAATAAATAATACTTGAAAGTGGTCAGGTTAGGAGTCGTAACAATCGGCGGGTATGTATGAGGAGATGCATGAACGTGGAAGAGGCGAAGAATGTTTGCAAGGACAGAGTGGTGTGGCGCTCTATTCTCTCTGCCTACCCCTGAGGGGAAGCGGCGTGATGGTTAGTTAGTTAGTTAGTTAATAAAAATAAGAAACATCTCTAAGAAGGGGGTCTTCGTCCTTCAACGTCCCAAGGACAAGTCTAAAATCACAATTAGCTTCACATACGGTGTTTGTAAATTATTCGGAATGCATTTCAATGCTTACCACAATAAATTTTTAGGAATAATGGTATGTACCAAGTAAAATTTTAATTAAAAATGGAAAGATATTACTGCATAGTGACTCCAGACTCAATTAATGAAAATATCAACAATCCCTTAAAAATGCATTCAGCGATGATACCTTTGACATTCGCTTAAATTTGCAATGCACATACTCGTATATTGAATTCAAATGATCCGGAGTTAATTTGGAATACGTAGACAGTAAACAAATAAATACAGCATCTTTGTGCTAACGTCAGCACCCCAGTGAAATGCACCCCTATCGCATCAAACTGACTAGCAGATATTGAACATTTAAATGTCAGTGCTCTCATGTCGTGAATAGAAGTTGAGCACGCTGGTTTCTCTCGGTTCAAGGTTACAAGGTTTAGAAACAGCTAACATAGTACGAGTAGATGAAGGCTTCTTCCATAAGATTATTTATCTAGTTTGATAACTGACACACACACAGACGTGAATTATTATATGATGTGAAAATGATAATGATTTATCATTTTCACATCATATGTATAATAATTCACGTCTGTGTATGCGCCCTTGAGGAAGTGTTATACGAAAATGGCACTCCTGTAATTATCCATTTTATAATTTTTATTTTTCATATTATTTTTTGACATCTCATCAAAGATGAAGAAGAATATGAAGTCTGGGCATTTACAGGGCTAAAAACTGTCATAGGCTGGTTTAAGTTATCACTTTACACACGTGTAACATTCACCAATTATATCCATTATTGACAACCACACTACTCAAATTCTGAACAAATTCTGTTCAAATTCTCAAAGATTTTGTGAACAAGTATTTAAACACACTCAAAATGTTGTATATGAAAAATAATTCCTATAATTGGAGATAATCCAGATTTGTGAATAATTTTAATTATTATAAGAATCATTTTTATCATCATTGATCAAATTCAGTTTTTTGCTTACATTTAGGTGTGGAAAATTGTCTTATTTTCGATTAAAAAGCTGTTTTATTAAATTTTGGGCAGTGATGTATTGAAATGAAGCATGGATTAGCGAAAGAAGTATGAAATAGACTGATGCAGTCTAATACGATCTCTTTGTGCGACAAAAGGGGATAAGTATTATCGATAAAATTAAGAAATGTGGGACGAATTATTGAAACCAAAGCAGTTAAGCAAATTTATGAGGCGAATATAGGTAGGAGCGGAGGAAGAGCGAGGAAAACTTGAAATGATCAAGATAAGATAGAACCTCCAAACTCTAACTGTTATGGTTATCGCATTTGACTACCATGCTGTGGGTTCCGGGTTTGAATCCGAGGGGGATAAACAAAAATATAAGTAATTTTGATTATCATGTTCAGAACTTTAAATATTTGGGAACCAAGAACTTCAATAACCTTCCTACAGATATAAAAGACATTAAAATGCCAAAAAATAAAAAAATAAATTATAAGATTATAAATATTAATCTAAAAAAGAAAAAAAATATGTAATAAATTAAATCACAAAAAATAAGTTATAACAATAAATTATATTACTAATTTATAAATAATAAGTCCCTCTCCAAGCACAAGAGCTAAGTTTCTTTATTGGAGAGATCTGCGTTATTAATTTTAAGATTGTAAAAGTAGAAATATCTAGAAAATTAAATGAAATAATATGAAAATAAAACTTTTATAACTATATTAAATAATAAATAAATAAAATATAATATCACCCTGAAATGTTACAAGCACAGAACTGATCACTTTAATGAAATTACCGATCTAGGTAATGCAAAGATACGATACAGTGCCCTTTGCACCATTATATGCAAATACCAGTAAAGCGGAAAGGTCCAGAATTATTTTTTGATTAATTTATTTAATCGAAATTTTATTTCAATTACGAATTGACCTTATTATAACAGTCCATCAATCGTTTAGATTTATTCTGAACAACTTCACAAGAACTCAACTGGAAGAATAATTTTAGATTGAGGGTGGTCTAATAACTTTAGGGAAAGCTTCGGCAAATACATTTAAACGAAAGTAAACATTCGCCCCTCCTGAAACTCCCGAAATACCTGGAAGAAAGCGTGTTAATTGTACTGAGATATTTAAGGGATTCCTTCAAAGCCTCGGTCAATTTAACAACCCTCAATTTAGGCCAAGGAAAAAAGAAATTCTGAAAGAAAATGTAACGAGCCTCTGAAAATAATATTTATTCACTTCTTGTCGTAAAAGGTTTAAGCCTTTGATGTTGAACATATAATGTCCTTAACTTTTATTTTGTCAAAGAATACTTTTTTTAATTATGTAAACAATAAAAAATAATCGCACTTTTGAAAAAATACAAATCTTAAATATGAACGATTATTTGGAATATTTAAAATGTTCCACAAAATATCTGAGAAAAACATTAAAATTATCATTATTACATTATTACATACGATGGAGATAGACATGTACCTAATATGGTTCCCTGAAGATGAAAGGTGTTTTTTTTCAAATCCGGAGAAAATAAAGTACCAAAAATATAATTGGTTATAAACAAAGTTCTAGTTTTATTTTAAAAAATGAGAAAAAGCTTGATTTGGTTAAGAATCTTTTTTGAACAAAAAACATCTGAAAAATGTATTTCTAATTGTGTCATTCTTAATAAACTTAGAGATTAAAATTCTGTCGCTTTTACAACAGTTTTCTGTTAAAAAGCTGATAATAATTTAGTGAACAATACTAAAATAGCGGTTAAGTAATATCTTAATAATTAATTAATCAGGTGTTGATTTAAAACCCATCAAAATTCTTTGAAAAAGATTTTTAATAATCTATTTCTTTGAACTCACTTATCGAAGCGAGAGATTTGGTTTTTACAGAGAGATTTCTTGTGACAACTTCTCTTTTGTTATAAATGAGATTGAGAAATTAATTGAAGAAAAAAATATTCGTAGTTGAATCATTATTTTCTTTTATAAATTTAAAATATAACTATTTAAGGAAATGTTTTATCTCAACTTTTAATCTAATTGAAATTTTAATCCTTTTTACAATTAATTTTATATTTTTTATCAGACTGTTTCATAAAATAAAGTACTTTTCTAGCTTTATAGTACTATTCTGTGAGTATGTATATATTTTCACTTTCATAATTATTATTTTTACGTAATTATTAACTTTTTCGTACATTTAATGCATTTCGTGAAAATAAAGTTAGATTCAAATAAAATTTCAGTACTTATCCCAAACGAAATTGTATATTGTGGACATGTGGAACGTATGAGTGAGGAAAGAACGGTTAAACAAATTTATGAGGCGATTGTAGTTGGAAAAAGAAGCAGAGGATGACCGAGGAAAATTAGGCATAATCAGGGATGTCAAATACTTAAAAGCGGCCGGGTCAGGAGTCGGGTAATAATCGTCGGGTATGTATGAGGAGATGCATGAATGTAGAAGAGGCGAAGAATGTTTGCAAAGACAGAGTGGTGTGGTGTTCGATTCTTTCTGCCTACCCCTGTGGCAAAGCGGCGTGATGGTTAGTTAATTAGTTAGTATTTTCCCTTTTAATAATATGAAAAAGATTTGTTGAAAATAGTGGATAGAGAAGGTGAAAAATGTAATGGTAAATATGTCCTGAATGAATAAATTTTTTATATAATATAAATTTTGAAAAAAATCTGTAAAAGTTTATTATGTAGTATGTTTTATGAAAAAAGCAATCTATTCGCAATTTTAAAAACTTAATTTGTAATATTTCAAAAGTTTAACGTTTATGTAATGCTGACTTTTCTATTCGACCCCTTCTGCGACCTACCCCTAACTAGCTTTCATAAAAAGCTTGCATTTCCTTCGTAATAACGACAATGAAAAATGGTATGCATATTTAAAAAATGTGAAGCGAAATTAGCATGGAAACCTTATATCTTACGTTATTAACCTTTGTTCTTATACTCCATGAAAGGTTCTATGAAAAATGACCAGTATATTTTATAATAACCATAGTTAATTTTTATTATTAATTTTTCCTTAAAATCACGCCGAAAGAGAAATTTTACAATGGAATAAGAAAGAAAATGAAGGGTGTAATTAATTGATAATAGGTAGAATCCAACCCATTTCTGTTAAGGCTGAGATCTCAAACGTTCAAATTCAGAACGCCACCTGCCGCGCTAGGAGTTAGACATTTATTATGTTTCCGCGCACATTTATTTTAAGAATATAAAATATATCGGATTTGTAAAAAGGAAAACTTGTTTTTTACCACTCGAGTTATATTTACTTTAACGACTAGTTTCGGAAGCAACAGATGCTTCCATCATCGGGTCTGGCGTAGTTGGGTAGATGTTTAACTGCGAAACTGACGTCGCGGGTTCGATTCCCTCCAAATGCAAAATCAATTCAAGAAATATTTGTTTTCAATTGGTTTGGGTGTTTGTGATATATTTTTCACATTTACCTTCCCTATCCTTACTATCCTACCTGCAGACAAGCCTCTAATACAGACTTTGCGGGTTAATTTTTTTTTAATATTTAGACCCGAAGTTTGAATGCATCTGAAGCTTCCGAAACTAGTCGCTAAGTAGTAAAAAACAAGTGTTTTCATTAATTTTTTAAATTAAATAAAAAATCACACAGTGAATGCTGAAACAATAAATAAAATAGCCGTGTTTACACGAATAAACGTAAAATTGTTATTTTACAAGCGTTTTTTTTATTATTTAAATCATCATGACATTCCATAAAGTTGATACTGAATCAATTAATGATATTTTAAAGATTTCGCTTAAAGGATTCGTGTCAATTCCATTTTATTCGAATCTAAAAATAATTGGAACATATCTCGCTAAACGATCAACGCTTTTCGAAGCTAAAAATAAAATGTTCCTTTTCACCCCCGAGGTATCAAATAACACGATATAAAGTAATTATTACCTTTTAGGTTACATGCGAACTTCACGTTATAATAAATAAAATTTATTTCACAGATTTATTGTGATTTTTATTTGAATTTTCATCATTCCGATGGTGTAACTTTCACTTGTAATATTATATAAAGAACTTGATAAGAATTGAAGGGTAACTTCTTTAAATAAAATTTTCTGGCGTTTAGGAATTTGTTATTATAATTAAACCTCGATATAACGGACCTCTATTTATCAGGTCAATAAATAATATATGCATTTTTGTATTTGAAGTAAGTTGATTGTACAAAAAACAGCAAACAAAACTTGATTACTTTTTCTAAACAGGATTACCGAAAGCAAACGCGTCGATATCAAACAGCCATGTCACTTCACGATAAGTTTCCGAAGACAATAAATAGATTTTTTTTTGTGTTTTGCATTTTTTATTTATATCTGAAAACAGTCTTCATCTTTTACTAAAACTAAAAGCATTCCGATTTGTTTTAATCATATTTTTATATAACGAAATTTTGGCTTCAACTGACACCTCGTCATCCGAATTAGTCCGTTATATTGAGGTTTTAGTGTATTTGTATGGGAAATGGAATCACAGAACCAAATTAAATATAACAAAATATTTTTTTAAGGAATATTTTGACCAATTGGGAAATTCATTTTTGTTATGTATGGGGTTAAAAAACGGGGGCTGCTGGAGGTGTTTGAGATGTGGTGCTACAGGCGCATATCGGGGATTCATCGGTCGGAACATGTGAGGAACAACGAGGTGTCAAGCGGGCCTGGAGAGTCTAGAAGCTTTCTAAATAAAGTGAACAATAATATAATAGGCCATAATATAAGATATATTATTTTGAGAAATAAAAAGACTTTGTTTTTTATCCACTCATATTTTTATAAATAACCAACTAGTTTCGGCAACAACCTGTTACCCTCTTCAGGGTTTAATTTATGACTAAACATATAAAGGTTGTTGCCTACGACTAAACATATATAGACAACATTTTGAGCGTGTCCAAATACTTGTTCACAAAATCTGGATTATCTCCAATTACAGGAGTTATTTTCATATTATTTTTTAACATCTCTTCAAAGATGAAGAAGAATATGGAAGTCTGGACATTTACAGGGCTGACGACCGTCATAGGCTGGTTTAAGTGGTCGTCAGCCCCGTAAATGCTCAGACTTCCATATTCCTTTTCATCTTTGATGAGATGTCAAAAAATTAAACATATATAGGTTGTTGCCGAAACTAGTTAGTTGTTAATAAAAATGTGAGTGGATCAAAAAACAAAGTCTTTTTATTTCTCAAAATAATATATCAATATGATCCACAAGGTTAATGCTTTCAATATTCAAAACATAATATAAGACACCCAGGCCTGCTTTTGCGATTGCGGAGAGCATGTGCGAAGGCACAAACTACAGAGGACGACCACACTTAACCTACATGGAACAAATTATCTCCGACATGCGCTGTAGCAGGTATGCCGAGTTGAAGAAACAAGCGAAGGATAGAGATGGATGGAGACTGACCATAAAAGAAGCAAACCAATTATAACGAAAATTATAACCCACGAAAAAATGGCCGATCAAATTGAGGAACAGAATTAAATACCAATTCTTTAAAGGAACATTTCTGTCTTTTGAGAATTAATTTTTGTTCCATGTATTAGCGATCAACTGAAAGAACATAATTAAATTACGACTTTTTAAAGGAATATTTATGTCCTTTGAAAATAAATTTTTGGTCTATCAAATAAATAAAAAAAATTGAATTAAATTATGACATCATTATAAGAAAATTTCTGAGAATTTCCTTTTGTTCCATATCTGTAAAAAGTCTTAACTAAACGTTTCTTTTCGAAATCTTTTGGAAAACCATTAAACCAATTATCAAATAGGTATGGACGCATTTTCATCAATTTCAATGGTTAAAATTGAAAAAGTGCTGATATCGAGAGACTTGTCACGATGGTTCGCATGATATTAGGCACTAAAAATTATATATATATATATATATATATATATATATATATATATATATATATATATATATATATATATATATATATATATATATATATATATATATATATATATATATATATATATATATATATATATATATATATATATATATATATATATATATATATATATATATATATATATATTTATATATATATATATATATTTATATATATTTATATATATTTTATATATATATATATATATATATATATATATATATATATATATATATATATATATATATATATATATATATATATATAAACATATATATTATTATACATATATACATCTTTATACATAGGATTGTATTATATTGACCTTTGAGCAGATTAAGGTTCGTCGCGTTTAAGTAAGGCAATCTAAAGTTATATTACTGTCTTACAACATGTAAGCAGCCCGTTTGTTCATCAAAAATCCTCTAGATTAATAAATCTAATAAGATAAGTAGATAAAGATTAAGTAGATAAAGCACTAAAAATAATTATATTAGTATTTTGTTTTAAATCTTTCCCAACTCTAAAGAAATATCTGACTATCTCACCATTTTTTACTAGCATAATCGTTCGTCAACCTTTCTGATCTTATATGTTACTGTGATGTTCTTTAATTAAATGCCAGGTGTCTTATATTCCTTTGAAAGCACTAAACAGTTATCATTTAAAATAAAAGTTTTTGGGGTCGAGAACCTTTAATTTTTAATTTATTTTTACATCAACATGAATGAAGACTAATATTAATAATAATAAAATAATAATAAAACCCTTATCCGCACCCCAATGATGCATAGGGCACTGCGTCATATAAACGCAGTGTTATCTTGATCGTTTACACATGAAGGAAAGGTGATCAGCCCTCCGCTTCAGGTACCAGTCCAGGGTAATAATATTGAATAAATATTACAGTGAAAAAATCACTTATATTTATTTTACCCCCCTTGGGAATCGAACCCGGGACCTCCAGAACGGTAGCCGAGCATGATGACCATTACACTACGGAGGCGGAGGCTTAATATTAAAGTCTTGATATTTACAGGATTTATGTCCTGTTAAAGGCTGGCTAAGTGATCACTTTACACACATGCAACATTCACTATAGTATCCATGATTGACGACCACACTACTCAAATGTTTGTAACTCCTACATACGAGTATATCATTAATCTCATGAGACTGTACATCTGCGTTCACAAGAACCATCTTTGTTGGAGTAAGAAAGCTTTTATTTATCAGAAACCATTTATCTATGTGGATGTATACAAGATTTGAACCTTTTTAAACACATTTAAAATGTTGTCATAAAGACCATTATGAAAAATGCATGCAAGATTCTTTTCGGATTATTTCACATACGCAAATACATTTTTTTACTTTTTATGCACCTTAAAATATCACCAGTTATTTTGGACATTTTCAAAAGATTTTGAATGTGTCCAAATATTTGTTGACAAATCTGTTTTTTTTTCCACTTATTGGTTATTTTTACGTTTTGTGATATCTCAACATCAAAAAACTTAGAAGAAGAATAAAATGGTAGTCTGTTTATTTTTAATTAAAATAAAATACTTACAAAAGATTTTCTGGCATCAAATTAAATTTTAAAGCGTCCTCACAGTTAACATAACGGGAGCCCATAAAGTGGTATGGTAAATCACAAAGTCTTGTATATGTAATATTATAATCAAAAACACCCCGGCAAAAGCTTCGTACAGCCTATTTAGTTCTTTTGTTCAAAGGAGTTTATTAAATCCGGGAAGGAACAAAGCCTCCAGAACGTGTGGAACTATTCAGCTACAGTGTCGGGATGGGATGCGGAAATATTTTCTTTGTGGTGCTATGAATTCACTAGGGGCTGCTTTTATTAAAAGCATTATCATTTTGTGATTTTTAATGAAATCATTTCAAAATAAAGCGCTTTTTGATATCCTTAAATTTATTGTAATTTACGTCTAAGTTTGCGAGAATTTTTTTTGAACCCAACTCCAATTTAATGGGGCATAAGGTACCACAGCAGATTAATGCCTTGGTCTTTATCTTCAACTTCATCTTCAACCACATTGCGCCAATATTACCCTGGACTGATACTTGTAGTGCAGGAATGATCATCTTGCCTTTAATTTGATGCAATACCCTATGCACTATTATGTGACGATAAGGATCAATAATAGTCAGTAGTTATTAATATTTAAAGCGCTAACACAGGGTCTCCTCTCTAGTGCAGTGGTTATTGAGTTTGTCTGTCGTTCTCGAGATCCTAGTTTCTATTCCCATGATTTTCACCATTCTAGCCAATGACAGGTCATAGGCCCAGACTGCCATATTTTTCTTTCCAGTTGAGATGTTAAAAAAAGAAAAAAATTCTGTTAAATGGAGAAAACCCAAATTTATGAAGTATTTGGACACACTCAAAATATTGTGAAAAACAAATCATTTCAATAATTGATACGGCGGTCACTTTTTGGTAATATTTATATATATTAATATAGGGTTTTACTTGGTAAATACCACTACTTCTTAAAATCTACAAAAATATATAAAATAAGATGTGTTTTTCTCACATACGGTGAATACATTGAAATATATATTCACCGTATGTGAAGCTTAATAAAAAATTAACTTCACATACGGTGTTTGAAAATGATGCTGAATCCATTGAAACACTTGACACAATTGATTTAAAAAAATGGTTTTTACCAAGTAAAACGTGAATTAAAAATATAAATTTAATCTGTTTTGAAAATAAACAGGTATGAAGAATACGTGTAGAAAATATGACAATTTTCGTACAACAGGTTTCTAAACTAAAATATCCGAAATATCTTTTTTGTTAAATTCGCTTATTGAAGAACTACCCTTTTTATCTTCTCTTATTCCACCCAAAAAACTTCAAATCCATTACTTTTTCCCAATGGCATTGTTAAGGTAATATATTTCGATGAAAACTCTAACATATGTACTTTTATTATTATATTATCTACCTTCATTTTACCGATAGAAACAAATTTACCTTTTCTGCGTTTTCGTGTGTGAAAAGGGAAATGTTTCTCAGAAAATAAATAAAATACTTCGATCCTGAAATGGTACTAAAAGGAATTTTTCAGCAAATTATTTCCCCGATAATTCTTTTTCATTCTAAAGTGCGTGTCTTTTATCTCGTGAAGTAAGTGCTGCCGCTCAAGGGTAGTTTTATCTGTGTTACGTATCGCTTACAGCATTTAGGGGAAAATATAACCTTACACGCTTCAAATTAACTCGAGGCTTGTAATTCTTGTAGAAAATATTTTACACGAGCTTTCGTGCAATTCAAAGTTTGTTACAACACAATTGTATCGAAATATTTACTAAATAAATAAATGACGATCAAACTTTAATGTAAATAATTAATTCAATGTAAGGATATTCAAAGAGGGTAGAACACCATTTAGATCTTACAGTCAAGAACATTACATCCAATTTGGAAAATAAGGAGGAATATTAGGTATAAAAAGTAGGGCATTAGTGTCTTGAGCACTCGGGATAATGCTCTCGCAAGGCAAGAAACAGCTGTCACGAAAATAGATCCGTTAGGTAAAATGAAAAATCTTAACTAACTCACTAACCATCACGCTGCTTCTCACCAGGGGTAGCCAGATAATAAAACACCAGTCTTTGCCAACACTCTTTGCCTCTTGCACAGTCAAGCATCTCTTCATTCACACTCGACGATTTTTTCCACTCATTACAATTTTCGAAATATTACGATTTCTAACAAATAAAATAATTATTGAAAGAAGAATCATGCATATATAAGAATAAAATCATATAAAATAAATTAAATTCACAATAAAAACAGAAATTTTACCAGTAACTACCCCAAATTTGAACCAATATTTTATTGTTTGTAATATTGTATATTTCGTCTATAATGATTATTTATTATACTTTTGTAGTCCAAGACACATAATTTATTTATCTTGATAACTGATAAAATTTTGAGTTGAAACAGATACTCAATATTGTAAAAAAGTAAGTTCGATATATAGATTTGGCATTTAAATTGTAGAACTCCATTATAATTTATATATTAATTATTAAACTAAAAACACTAATTTTTTGGTTCTACAAAATTGTATTTTATTGATAAAAACACATGAAAATTATATTTGTGACAATTGTTTCACCTTGTTATGGCATTTTCAAACTAATGTCATTAGTTTGAAAATGCTACAACAAGGTGAAATAATTGTGACATATATAAGTTTTTAACTATACAATACAATTTAGTAGACTCAAAATATTAGTATTTGATTTTAACATTTAATATAGAGAATACGTTTGGATTTTTTTGTGTAAATGTGTATTTAAATATATTCTGCGTACCCTGATTTGAAACTTTGTGCACTCCACTGACTTTCAATTTCATTTAACTTTTTAATTTTATTCACATATTTAAAACTTGGCGTGTTTATTTCAAAACTTTTCAAAATCTAAATCAAATTTTCTTGCGAAGAAAAGAAATCCATCACGTCTTAACGGACTTTATAACGAGGCTAACTTTCCTCTGTTGAGACCAACCATAAAAAAACAGGAAAAAGTTCTAAATTTTATAATCCCATCTTGAATTTACCATAAATAAACAACAATAAGTATATAAATATTGAAAAAGAAAATTGTGAGAAATACAGAATCGGCATACTAAAATTACCCCTTTTCATACAGAATTTCTCTTAAATGCTTATATTTTAGTTACAATATTTAATATTTATCAAATATGTAATATGTATCGGTCCACCTCCATAGTGTAGTGGTCAGCGCATTCGGCTACCGTGCTGGAGGTTCCGGGTTCGATTTCGAGGGGGGTTGAAATAAATATTAGTGATTTTCACTCTCATATTTATTTAATATCACCCTTGACTAGTACAAGAAGCGCAAAGCTGATCACCTTGCCTACACGCAATCAACGATCAAGATAACACTGCGTCGCTACGATACAGTGCCCTATGCACCATGGAGTGCGGATAGGGGTTAAAAGAAAAAGAAAAATTAAATGGGAAAAATAAAATGACACACCACTCTGTTCTTGAAAAAAATGCTTGTCACATTTTCCAAATATCACACTTTGCCAAACATCTTTTCCACATTCATGCATCTCGTCATGTATACACGCTGATTTTTTGACTCCTCACCTGATTGTTTTGAAGTATTTGACATGCCTGATCATGTCTAAGCCATCTGAACACACCTTTCTCAATTTTGTCGATAGCTCCTTGAAAAATATAGTTTTAAATAAAATCTTTTTTTTTAAATTACCCAACGTCCAAGTGACTCTGAAATCTAGCTACGACTTATGCAACACCGCTTATTCAGACTTATACTTTTTAACTTTCATAGCCTATGCTTACTCGTGAGTGGATTTATTCTTTATGTTTAAGGTTACTATAATTTCATGTAATTCATGAGTGAATATTCTAGGCAAAAAAACTCACTGAATTAAAAAAAAATCAGTAAGACATATTGCTGATTAAATACCAAAAGGCTGCAACGCAAAAAAAAAAACAAAATATGCCAAAAATTGTATCTAAATCATAAATATTTTCATATTCGAAAAATACACCCATGATTCTTGCGTTAGAAATGTCCATTTCATTTAGAATCACGGTCGTCAGCCCCGTAAATGCCCAGACTTCCATATTCTTCTTCATCTTTGATGAGATGTCAAAAAATAAAATACAATTATGGGTGTCTATTTCTAGTATAAAAATATTGACGATTTAGATACCATTTTTGGAATAAAGAGTTTAATTGTTTTTGCGTTGTGACCCTTTGGCATGATCTCAGCGATATGTAAAGATGTAAAGGTTTTTTAAAATCATATTTATAACGCAGTTAGGATGTTCCTCTGCTAGTGGAGAAGTTGAAATAAATCGACCAAGAAAAAATGTCTAATCTAAAATATTACAGGCGACAGTCGACCGTTACCAGCTGGTTATTAATTAGATTTGAAAATTTCTCATTAATTTCCTTTCACATTATTTTCATTACTGTTTAATTTTCCTTTCTTTAATGTCCTCAGCGTTAATTGAAGCGCTTCAAAAGAATATTGAAATTAGTATTTTTTTCTTGAATTATTAATTGGACGGTATTTTAAAATATCAACATTTTGTGACAAAGTGTTTTTCTCTTAAAACGTTTATAAAAACGAAAATTAACTCATTAATGCCATAATAAAAGCTTTGCTCGTTTAATAATAAAGGTTAAAGGTTAATTTAAAAGTGGGTGAACTTAGATTATAAATCATAGATTTGGACACACTCAAAATATTGTTGATTTGGTCAAAAATGGTAAAAATATACGAAAATTACACTTTCAATCTTCTCATAAAAAAATAAATATCCCGCAAAGCTTCTACTTTAAGAGGCTTGTCTGCAGGTAGGATAGTAAGGATAGGGATGATAAATGTAAAAATTCATCACAAACACCCAGACCAATTGAAAATAAATCCTTCTTGAATTTATTTTGCACTTGGCAGGAATTGAACTCGCGATGGCTGTTTCGCAGTCGAGAGTCTACCCAACTCGCCAAGGCGCCAGTCAAATTTAATTTATCATGTAACTTCTTCATCTATTTTGACTGCCATTTTGACACTCAACAAAGATGAAGAAGAATTTGAAAGTCTGGGCATGTATAGGGCTTACGACTAGTCTTTGACTGGTTAAGCGATCACTTTACATACGTGTAACATTTACTATTTTACCCATGAGTGACAACCACACTTCTCAATTTTTTGGAACTCCAACGTATATTTAAAATCTAACGACGCTTTATTCTTGAATTCACTTGAGTAATCTATGGATAGTTTGAAAGCTTTCATTAAGCAGAGACCCTTTTGTTTAGATGTATGCAAGACCCTAACCGGATTATCTTACATGCTGAGAGACGCCTGAAAACATGATTTTCAATTTTAATGGAGTTTGTAATTTGACCAGTTTATTTTATTCAAATTGTTCAACAAGGGTTTAGAGTCACCTAAAAATGTCGTGATTTTAAATAGGTAACTCAAGCATAAAGTTTTAAATTAAACTCTTCAACATTTTTTAAAAACCGTCTTAAAAAAACTCATTGTAGCTACCAATGGTTAGTTTGAGAAACTTACTAGATTACATATTTGACATACCTACCGTGGGACGCTTGAAAATATGATTTTCAATTTTAATGCAGCTTAAAATTTTACCAGATTATTTCACTCACAGCATTTAACATTGTGAATGTTATTTTATTAATTACCGGATATGAGGTGTATCACTTGTTCTTCCTTCGCATGTTTCCGGTGTTGTAACAAAAATCGTTTCAGGAGTCGAAATTTCAGAATGATAAGTACCCCTTAGCCCAAAAAGGTTAAGGACCTTTGAAGCAGGATCTTTTCCGCAAATATATTTTTCTCGTGGTGATTTTCTTTCTACTTTATTAAAGATTTTGGTATTATGGCGCGGAAAACGTGTGAGGTATTGAAGGATCGAAGCGATTTACTCATGACCGTGGGTAGATTTAAGATTTGAAAGTTTGCTCGCTTTAACTTAGTAACGTTTCGCTTTTCGTCTGAGCTATTTGCCGCTCGATCAACCTGTATTATTGGCTACAAATATGAAGACTTTTTTTACAAATAAAATCGTGTTATGTTTAAAATATTATACTTTATTTAAGTTTATTGGTGTAACTTGATGTGTTATCTTCGTTACTCACATGAAGGCAAGATGATCTTGCGCTTCAAGAACCAGTTCAGGGTAATATTAAATAAATATCTTCACTAGAATCAATCTAGTTTTTAAAAAAACTACATATGTTTTCATCGACAGGTGATCACAAAAACGATTGACCGAAAAATCAAATAAAAAATAGTAATAATAATGATTTTCTATAGTTAGTTTCTTGATCACCTGTAGCTAAAGACATGTGTAGTTTTCGAAACTAGTCTTGTAAAATGAAATTAAACTCATTAAGTATGTAGTGTTATCAATTTTTAAAAATCAATACATTAATCGCTCACTCCTTTCAACAACGTCATATATAAAAAAAACTTGATTTTTCAGGAGATCGTTTTTAATGTTTAAAAATATGATAAAATGTATTAAAAATAAATATCAAGCCACTTTTTGAACTTTTTACTGTGCAACAAATCTTTTTGGGTAAGACCTGAATGTTTTTTCTCCATTTGAAAAATATTTAGTATATTTAAAAAAATAATTAAACAATATCTTTTCTTCAAAATGCAAAATCAATACTTTCTGCCCTGTAGCGGATGATATTAAGGTAAAAATATGCCGCTATTGCAGAGACATAGTACATTTTCTGGGCATTCCAAAAACATGCACAACTGAAAATTGATGATTTTTTAATATGTGACGTTGTTGAAAGGAGTGAACGATATGTTTAATATATGATGTGTTTGTACATTCGCTACATTAAGGTCGATACGACGACATGTGCAATTAAAACAGCTTTATTATTACTACATCTCGTAGAGTGCTTTGATTAATGTAATTATTTTGACTTCCAATATCAGAACGAAGGAAGGAGCTTTGCGTTTACCCTTGAAACTATAAACCCACTAACATTTACACCGATTCGTGTATAGGGTAGTCCACACCCCAGCCCCTAAATAAGGGACAAAGTGCGTCGGAAGTGAACTCAAGGCGCGCCCTACTTCTGCTGCTAACTTCACACATAAATACGTTTCAGCGAGGTGATATCAGGAAACCGACTGAAAAACTTTTTCAGGAAATTCGGTGACCCAAATTCGATTCCTGAATTTTTCGATATCACGTCAAGAGTTATAACTTTTTTTCTTGGAAACTTTTATAAAATTAAACCGATGTTTTGAAATATTACGAGCTTTTATCCAATATTGATATTTACTCGTATATTGTATTGTATATTGGCAGTTGTTCTAATACTTTTTTTCATTAAAAGTTCTTGATAAAAATGTGCAAATAATATAATTTATATTTAAAGCACTAACTTTGTGATTTTCCATTTTATAATTAAAATGTAACTTTATTTTAAAATCACTATTAATATTTAATTATAACTTAATTATAATGTCTACCGGTTTCGACGCTAACCGCTTCTTTATCAAGACTGATTAATACTATAAGTAATTCATATAAGTAATTTAGTATTAATCAGTCTTGATAAAGAAGCGGTTAGCTTCAAAACCGGTGGACATTTTAATTAAGTTATAATTAAATATTTATAGTGATTTTAAAACAAAGTTACATTTTAATTATATATGTGCAAATAAGTTTTGAAGACACTACTTTGATTTATAAGAACAAACTAACTAATCATCATACCGTTAGAGGCAGATGGAATAGAATGCCATATTAATATGTCTTCGCTGCTTATAATCTTCGCTACTTCTACATCCATGCATACCCGCCGATTACTTTAACTGATCGCTTTCAGTGGAGTGAAAAAGTCACTTAAATTTTCAAAAGTGATTCATCGAATGGTTTAAAAATTTAACGAGTTGCCATCGAACATGAGCGTTTCTTTATACACAAGTGACAGGTAAAAATGTGTTTTTTACTAAACAATTTTTTAACCAGCAACACTTTAAATACTTAACACTGTACATTGTTCATGGTGGACAACATACTTCTTGACAGCTGCTGGAGCTGAGCATTTTCAATATTTTCATTTGCATTGATATTTAATAGATATTTAATATTGTTATTGCTTAACAATCATTGTTAAATAAAACATGTTGGAAATGTTTAGTTTTAATTTTATTTTATTTCTATGTAATCAGACTGAGCTACAATAACTCTTGGCTAAATACATCTAATGAAATAGTAATAAAAATGACGAAAAAACAGAAGAAAAAAATAAAATAAAACAAAAAAAGGAAAGGTCGGATCATAAGAAAATTGGGTTGTTGTTTAATTTTGTACGAATTGTAAGCCGCTTAGTAGTTCTAAAGCTGTCTTCGGAAATATTATTTAATTCCAAATCAATAAAAAAAACCCAACAAAAAAAACTAAAAGGATTAACTTTGTCCAAATTATTTCTTTCAATAACGCCAACCCTTAAAAGTGACATACATAATTACATATCGTATTTTCGAACAGCTTAATATCAGTAAATTGGAAGTTTTCTACTACTGCTACTACCATCACGCCATTTTCTTACAGTGGTAGACAGAAAGGATAAAACGCTCATTACTTGCTTCTTTCACATCCATACATCTAGTCATATATCGTAGTCGTACAGGAGAAAGTGACCAACTGACAAAACGTAAAATGTTCAGGAGGGCCGTTCAAATCACTTTTGCTTGGCAAGAAAATAAACATCAATGCCGTCATTTTTAACAAGTGAATATATTATACTTCCTAGTTTAAAATCCTTTGGGATTTTTTCAGGGCAATATTAAGCTAGAAAGATGTAAAACAGTCAATGATGACGTTTTTGTAAAAAATGCACTTGGTCACTTTCTCCTGTATGACTACGATATGTCCTCCATTGCGCAGATTTTGACACCATTAGATTTAAGGTTCTGATTGATCTGATCGTCCCAAGTCTTTTTTGGTCGACCTCCTTCTTTTCTTCGGTTTACATTTGCCACATATACGTTACATAGACTTCCAATATTGTAGCCCAACGCGGATAAAAAATTACATAATAAAACTTAAATTAAAAATATAAAATTTATATAGTATTAAAAAAGTTTTTTTGAAATATAAACTTACACAATTTTTTTTAGTATTTTTTGTATTATTCCTTCGTCTGAGATATTTAAATAGAAAACTAAGAACAAGCACAACGATGTTTTTCTTTGATTTTTAAAAATAATTACTAAGCCCTATGATGAGGTAAGAAGAAAGAAAATCTGGGGGAAGTTCTGTTGAAAATATTGAAAGTTTGATTTTATTACGAGGTGTGTCGTTCCATATCAAAATAAGCCAGGTCCACAAAGGATAAATGAAAAAAATAATACTTCCACAATGCCCTAAGCGATTCGGTTGAGAGAAATAAAATTAAGAAATAAATAAATAATACTCATTATGAAATAGAAACGTAGTAATTTTTAAAATACTTAAAAGTTATAAAATATTACTTCTATGGCAAAAACATTAAAATGGTTATTTCCTTAAAGTACTACTTCTACTATTACTTTCATGCTGTGTCACTGCAGGGCTGAGCAGATAAGATGGAAAGCCACACTCATTTATCCTGACATACACTCCTAGTTTGCTTCACATCCATACATCTAGTCATATGTAAATATATTTATAAATATTTGATATTTCTTTACTTTTTTATACGTATTAGGAAAGAATATTTTTCATGCCTTGTTTGGGATATAATATAATATAATGTATATATATATTATACAATATCACACTATCTGCCACTAATTTCAGCTGTACTAGGTAGAAATCAGAAATAAGCACCAAAAATTTGTCTCTGTTTAGACTTTTAATATATCATAAACAATAGTCTGTGATATATTTATTATTACATTATTATTGCTGATTGAAACAATGAAAAGGTCAATATCCCTTTAACCTTTTGAGAATCGAAAAAACATTTTAGTATTAAAAATATTACTTAATGTTTTGAATCGTCTCTTTATCTAGGCGTAATTTTGGACCTAGCTTGTTTTGATTTGGACGGACACAATTTCGAATCGTAATTCAATTCGACGCTTCACTTTCTCCGCCCGTTTGGGTACATTGTTAAGTATAATTGGAAATTTAGCGGTCCCGTCGTCGTTCCGAAACAATGATTTCAATTTTGAGTTTTCCTGAAATACGTGTCACACTCAAGGATGAACCGTGGGAGCGACTGAAAAGTTATTGGCCTGAATTTCAGAAATTTTAGCTTATTTCATAAAATTATTGTCGAGGGTACATTATATTATTTATTTTAAATGTTGAGAAAGTTTTGACACATGGAACGAATGAGTGAAGAAAGAACGGTAAAACAAATTTATGACGCAAATGTAAATAGAATTAGGAGCAGATCAAGGCCTTAAAAATCTTATCATGATCAAGTTTGTCAAATACTTGGGCCTTTGGTCCAAATCATCGGGTGATATGTCTGAGGAAATACATTTATGTGGAAGAGGTTAAAAAAAACGAGTAGCCCGCTAAGCCTCTACTTTAATAAGCTTATCTGTAGGTAGGATAGTATGAATAGGAATGGGAAATGTAAAAGATGTATCACAAACACCTATACTAATTGAAAATAAAAATGTCGCTTACTCCTTTCAACAGCGTCATATATCAAAAAACTCGATTTTTCAGGAGATCGTTTTTAAAGTTTAAAAATATAATAATATGTATAAAAATAAATATCAAGCAGCTTATTGAACTTTTTCTGTGCAACAGATCTATTTACCATAGGTAAAAACTGATTTTTTTTTCTCCATTTGAAAAATATTTAGTATATTTAAAAAAATAATAAAACAATACCATTTCTTCAAAATGTTAATACAACACTTTCTGGCTTGTAGCAGGTAAGTTAGCGTATTAAATTGAAAATATTCCCCTTTTGCTGGGATATAGTACATTTTCTGGGCACTCCGAAAACACGCACAACTGAAAATTGTCGATTTTTGGTATATGTTGTTTAAAGGAGTTGTGTGTAAATAGGTGTGAATAATCAAATTGTAAAAGATGCATAGCAAAAATTAAAAACATATTTCCAGGCCTTTTCCACTGTATTAAATAATACGCTAAGGATCTTGCAAGGATATAAATTTCATATTATTATTGTAGGCCAAAGCATCCCGTTATTTAAAAAAGGAATCAAATTATAGTGGACTGGGCTTGAACCCAAAGACTATTGATCACAGACCGTGACACTTACCACGGAACCATAACTTAATTTAAAAAAATGATATATATATATATATATATATATATATATATATATATATATATATATATATATATATATATATATATATATATATATATATATATATATATATATATATATATATATATATATATATATATATATATATATATATATATATATATATATATATATATATATATATATATATATATATATATATATATATATATATATATATATATATATATATATATATATATATATATATATATATATATATATATATATATATATATAAATATATATTAATAATTGGAACTTTTCAGATACCCTGGAACAATGAATAATTAATTGTTAGCGGGAAATGGTACCGAAGTCTGGGAATTTGTTTTTACACTAAACCGTTTATATATTTTGTCATTGACTTTTGTAGTCGGGACGAATAATACTCGGTTATAATACTTTGTTGAACTTATGGCGGTCGAAATGAAATGGAAACGATTGCCGAAAACTTATTTAATTAAGATTTATTGTCTAAAGAAACATAACTGTCCTTTAGATTCCGAACGATCATTATGTTTTTCGGCTTGTTTATTTATTTATTTTTCAAAATATATTGCATATGTCATATATATATATATATATAATATTCCCGATGAGTAATTTCTATTTCTCATTTTGGGACATGGAACTAAGGTTAACAAGACTGGAACACAAATAATTAAGTAAAAAAAAGATTTTTTTTTAATAACCAAAACTAATACATGGCAAAATATAAAATCAATAAAAAGGTATAATAAATAGGCAAAAGAAGCATATTTAAAATAAATTAATGATAAAAACACAAGGTAAAAAGGATATTTAAAATAAACAAATGAGAAAATATAAAAAATAAGAAAATATAACAATTGAGAAAAAAAAAACATAACATGAAAACAAAATAAAATAATATAGTTTGAATACAATATTTTGAGTGGATTCAAATCATTGTTCACAATCTGGATTTGTCCTCGTAGGAGTTATTCATATTGAAATCTGAACAAAATTGAAGAAGAATTTGGAAATTTTATTCACAAATCTTGGTTTCTTCACTTATGCGCTTTTTTACATTTTTGATATCTGAACATATGTGGAAAAGAATAAAAAAGTTTTGATACATTGACAAGATATTTATAATGCTTATGACTGATTAAGTGATCACTTTTCTCACGTGCTAAATTCACCATTCTACCCATGATTGATAAACACACTTCTCAAATTTTTGAAACTCCTATATATTACATATCATAAAACTCGTGACGGTTTATGTCTGAGTTCAGTAGAGCCATCCATTATTGGATTAAGATAGATTTTATTAAGCAAAATATCTTTTTTTAACTTTTTTCCAAATAAAATCCAAATACTGGTTAAAAATTATGGTCAAATTATAAGCTGTACCTAAAAAAATCATGTTTTCAGACTTCTCCTTTATGTTAAAAAATCCAGTAAGGATCTTGCATACATCCAAATAAAGCGTCTTTGCTACAAGTACCTCTGAAAAGTAAAATACCTCTTAAAATTAAAGTACCTCTTAAAAGAAAAGTACCTCTTAAAAGTAAAGTATCTCTTATAAGTTAAATTTGTCTCAAAAGTAAAGTATCTTTTAAAAGTAAAGTACCTCTTAAAAGTAAAGTGGTAAATAGAAATAAGCTTAGGATAAGACTTGTAAATAAACAGACATCCACATTCTTCTTCATCTTTGTTGAGATGTCGAAATCTGACAACAAATCTTCAATTTCATGTCCAAGATTTTTCAGGCATAGAAAACCATAATTTTGTGTTATCATTTTATATAAAAATATATATATATATAGATATTTACATATATTTATATATGTATATATATATATATATATATATATATATATATATATATATATATATATATATATATATATATGTATATATATATATATATATATAAATATATATATATTTTTTTTTTTTTTTTTTTTTTAAACTAATTTGCATATTTAGCCTCGTAATGCCTTTTAATGTTATACTTTTTTCAAGAAAGAAACAGAATCATTGCAAATATAGTTTTCAGTCCATCTGTCTTAAAAACTTCTCAGTTCTTCTGTTACTCTTCTCTTTCTTATTCCAACGTTTTAACTACTTGACGCCATTATGGGATAGCGAAATAGTGAAATACTCCCATATATTGGATATTATACGAATTACGCACGATGGAATGTTCTTTTGGTGGTTTTGTGTACACTAAAGGAAACAATGTGTGATTTGTTCCGCGGGTCACAAGAAGACACCCGGTGGGCCGTATGCGGCCCGCGGGCCGGGATTTGGCCACCCTTGGTGTAGTTGTTTCCCTAATTGATTTCAGGGAAACCTTAATCACGTTTCAGGACAGTTTCAAGATGGTTTCAGGACGCAACACCGGTTGTAATGGAAATTCTCGGAGCTGATAACAAACTTCCGGATTCTCTCGGCATTCGAGGACATCATTTCGGATTTCTCGTCAATCCCGTGACCCGACAATTATTAGTAATATTATAAACGAAATTCTACGAAATAATTCGCTTCATGAAATTAATGTACCCGGATGTTTTACTCATCTTAATTTAAAATAGATTACTGGTTTCAAATTATGTTTTCTTACCTTTACCAGCACGAAATGGTGCATCGGGCACTACATCGTATTAACGTAGAAACTCTTGTGTAATATTTTGAGCGTGTTCAAATACTAGTTCACAAATCTGGATTTTTTCCTAAAAACCCCTTTCCGCACCCAATGGTGCATAAGGCACTTATCTTGATCGTTGCTAACATGAAGGCAAGGTGATCACTCCTGCGCTTCAGGGACCAATCCAGTGTAATATTAAATAAATTTAAGAGTGTAAAATCACAAATATTTATTTTCACCCCCCCTTGGGAATCGAACCCGGGATATCCAGCACGGTAGCTAAACACGCTTACCATTACACCACGGAGGCGGACATTAAATTATCTCCAATTAGGATTATCTCCAATTACTAGTATTTTTTACTTTATTTCACACATACCTACAAATGGAAAGAGTTTCTGCTCAGAAAAAGCTTTCCTCATCCCACTAAAGATGGTTTTTGTGAACTCGCGAGTTTGATCAATATATCTAGAAGTTTCACTAATTTTGTAAATGTTGGATTTTTTTAACTCCTTTATATATTCATCAATCTCGTGACACTGTACGTGTGAGTTCACAACAGCCGTTTATGTTGGAAAAAGGAGTTTAAAAAATCGGTAAATATTACATGTGTGTAAAATAAACACATAACCAAGCCTATGACAGGCCATAAGCCCTGTAAATGGTAAAAACTTCCATGTTCTTCTTCATCATTATTGAGATGTCAAATTACATATGTAAAAAATAACTCCCATGTAAAGATAATCCAAATTTGTAAAAAGTTATTTATAGATTCGTCGTTTAATTTGTAAAACTCCATTTTAATTTATGTATTAAATGTTAAAATCAATCAATGAATTTTTGAGTCTACTAAGTTGTATTTTATTGTTTAAAAAAATACATAAAAATCAATTTTGTTACAATTGATTTGCCTAGTTATAACATTTTCAAACGAATGTTTAATTCGTTTGTTAACAAGTATTTGGACACACTCAATATGTTGTACGAGTAAAAAAAAATAGTAATATTTATTCAAGTGTTTTAGTTTTATATTTTAATGAAAGGATTCTTGTCTGTAGGAAGAAGACCCTTAATTTCATTTCACTCATAATAATAAAAGGACTTTTTCATTCGAGTTCAATCACCTCGAAACTTTGTTATAATAATACAATAAGGCGACCTTTATTTTGTAACCTTACGAATATACTAATAATTCTTATAAGGGAAGTACACCCTATCCAAATCAATTATGTATTGAATACTTTTCTTCTTATTTTCTCGATACGAGTAACTCGAGTTTTTGAATATCTTATTTCATGTATTTTATTTATTGTTTCGGCATTCACTTTGTGGTAAGACATAATGAAATTTGAAACGAAAAACACTTGGTTTTTTACCACTTGAGTTTATTTTATGACGACTAGTTTCGGAAACTATGCTTCCATCTTACCTTCCATCTTGATGGAAGCATAGCTTCCGAAACTAGTCGTCATAAAATAAACTGATGTGGTAAAAAAACAAGTGTTTTCATTTAAAATTTCATATTTCATGCAATATTTCATTAAACTGTATGTTTTTAGTTCAATCATTTTACATTCATAGAGCTAAAAATATATCATATATTGTTTTGTATATTTTGAAAGCATTCACTTTGTGGATCATATTGATATATTTTGTCGAGAAATAAAAATACTTTGTGTTTTGATCCACTCACATTTTTATTAACCAACTAGTTTCGGCAACAACCTGTTAATTACAACATTTTGAGTGTGTCCAAATACTTGTTCACAAATTTGGATTATCTCCAATTACATGAGTTATTTTCATATTATTTTTTGACATCTCATCAAAGATGAAGAAGAATATGGAAAATGTATGTGTTTACACACGTGTAATATTGGTGAATGTTACACGTGTGTAAAGTGATCACTTAAACCAGCCTATGACGGTCGTCAGCCCCGTAAATGCCCAGACTTCCGTTTTCTTGTTCATCTTTGATGAGATATCAAAAAATAACCTGTTAGTTGGTTAATAAAAATGTGAGTGGATCAAAACACAAAGTATTTTTATTTCTCGAAATAATATATTTTATATTTCATTGTTATGTATTTTTTTAGTAGGTACCACTATTTTTGTAAGATTTACATATATCTTAATATATAATTTTGACATCTCAACGTAAATGAAGAAGAATATGGAATTTTGAGTACTAACAGGGCTTATGATCTGTCCATTGCTCCTGATCTACAATTTATATGTCTGGGTCCCCTTCAAGGTAGTCACGTCTTCAATATTCTTACAGTGTTTGTGATTTTGGAAACAGTCCTGGAACAGTTCTTTTGTGATGTCCTTCAGCTTCTTCGTCACATTTTCCTTAATCTCGGGAATCGTCTCGAATTCTTTCTTTCTTTCAAAGGTCTATTGTGACCCATTCATGTTACTTCTAAATGAAGTACATTTGGTATCATACATGATAAAAATAGTGATGAACATTGGTAACATAAACCAAGCTAGGACACAAAATGCCGAACCCTCTTCTAGTGGAATGGAAGATCTGCTATTGACAGTCAACAGTCTGGCTTCTCCTGAGGAGTTTTACGTGGTTTTCCCACAGTAATGAGCAAATGCTGAGAAGTTCCTGATTGGCTCACATTAGATCATCCCTCCTGTTTCCAACACAGATTCAAATAAAAACATATTTATTTAGTTCGAAGAAACAAAAATCCACTTAATGATCTTTAAACCTTATACATAATAAGCAAGGTAAAAAATAAATGCAATTGCCATCTAATTTTTTTTTCAAATTTAAAAATATAAAATTAACACGTTTTATGACGTCAGTTATATTAATTGATAGGGGGACATGTACTCGTATAACATATATGGTATTTTTCAAGCAAAACGTTGAGAGAAATGCCCTATTTCTGAAATTTACATTGATAAAACCCCCATTTTATCAATTCGTTGATGACTAACAGTACAAGAATTAGAATCTCACCGTTTTTGTTTTTTATATTATAATTTTTCAATCCAAGCTTTTTAAAATTTATTTTAATTAAGGTACTTTTTCAATCAAAAACTCACCGCTTTCTAGATAGTATCTTTATTAAAAGTATGTCTGAAAAAGATATAAATTATGTTTTTATTCATTGTGCTGTTCCACCGCTGTATTGACTCGTCATCAGCTGTCACCCCCCATCAACCACCGCGGTTCCCCTTCATTTCCTTTTTTCCCGCCATTCTGGCATTACGACGTCACTCTTATTTCATCCCTTATCTACGTCAATTTATTCAGGCAATAATAATGTCGTTACCTTCGAATGAAATTGAGGAGCGTAATCGAAGCAAATATCTGCATTTTTATAACGAAAAAAACAGTCTTTATACACTCATATCTGAAAAATAGGGCTTTCGACAGAGAGGGGGTGAAAACTACAGGACGAAAAGAGGCTATTTGTGTATATTTACACCTGGAATGATTGGGTACAAATTAACAACAACGTTTGTAGCCAGTTACAATGATTAGTTTCTCCATTTGAAAAATATTTAGTATATTTAAAAAAAAAAAACAATACCTTTTCCTCGAAATGCAAAACAACACTTTCTGCCCTGTAGCGGGTAAATATTAAGTTTAAAATATGCCGCTTTTGCTGGGATATAGTACATTTTCTGGGCATTCCGAAAACACGCACAACTGAAAATTGACGATATTTGATTTATGACGTTCTTGAAAGAAGTGAGCGAAAAAAAAAATAATAAAAAAAAATATATATATATATATACAATATATATATATATATATATATATATATATATATATATATATATATATATATATATATATATATATATATATATAATAAAATATATGCAATATACATGCTTAGTACAAACTGTTAACAATGTTGCTTTATTTAAAGTTCTTAAAAATTGTTTAACAATGAATATGGGGACTTCGATATGTTCAACTCGACATTGTCGGAGCTGAGATCGCTAAGATTATAACTCGACATTGATATTGTGGTCTGTCCCTCGTTTCGCCTTTCTCCTTTCCCTTCCTCCTGTTCCTCTCCCAGGTATTTTCAAAAACTTACAAGCGTTGAATTTTGCTATTGGAAATACTTATTTTGTAACACTCGTAAATGTGAATGACTTGATGTACCTGTTCTGTTGAATTCCGAAATAAATAAAGAAATAAAATTTCTAATTTTTTAAATACAGTACAGGTTGATAGCCTCTTCCTATCTATTTTGTAAATTTTTATTACCCCATTTAATTTTTTTTTAAGTTTTTGGATTAAAATATCTGTTTAATTAATTTTCAACATCGACTACAGAATCCTTTAAAGTTCAAGAAGTGCTTCATTGATTGTAATAGATAAAAGTCAGGCAGAACAAGTTTTGGTGAATAGGAGGGTGAGATATACCCTCCCACTTTGGTTTTGTAATTTTTCACAAGCATTATAAGTGAGGGTGTACATTGCCTTAGTGCAGTATCAATCCACTTCGATCGACTAAATTAAGGCTTTTTTTCTTTCATCAGATGGAGACTCTCTAATTTCCGAAAATAATCTTCTGACGTTATTGTTTTAAATATAACAAATAAAACTCTTATCCGCACCCCAATGGTGCATAGGACACTGCGTTATATAAACGCAGTGTTATCTTGATCGTTTACACACGAAGGAAAGGTGATCAGCCCTCCGCTTCAGGTACCAGTCCAGGGTAATATTGAATAAATATGACAGTGAAAAAATCACTAACATTTATTTTACCCCCCTTGGGAATCGAACCCGGGACCTCCAGAACGGTAGCCGAGCGTGCTGACCATTACACTACGGAGGCGGGCAAAAATTGTTTTATTTATCAAAAATTATTGTTTTAACCGGTTTTAATAACTCGATGTAATCGATGCCTTAATTATCCCACCATACGCACAAAATAACCTTTTTAGTTTTAATTTTGGCTTTGCTGTTGGAATGGGTGTTTCATTTTACGTAAACCATATTTTACTCTCTTTATTGCAGAGGAATAACGTAACTTGTGTAAGATATTGAGGGTATGTTGGCAAAAAACGTAAACTCTTAATTTCTAGCTTAAAAAATCCCTGTTATTTAAAGCTTTTAGCTTAAATAAAATACCCGTTATTGATCTTACTCTTAAGTTGATTTTACTCTTCAAACCACGTAAATATGACATTTCAAACTACTTCGTGTATTTTTCCAGTTTAATGAACGTTGAAAATTTTATAATGCTGCATCATTAAGTCAAAATTGCATATAATTAATATTTGAAGCACTAATTTTGTGATTTTCCATTTTATAATTAAAATGTAACTTTGTTTTAAAATCACTAAACATATTTTATTATAACTTAATTTTAATGTATACTGTAAGCTAATCGCTTCTTTATTAAGACTGATTAATAATGGATTTGAACACAAAGTTACATTTTAATTATTCAAAATTGCATATTTTCAAGTTAACGTTTTTTGCGAGTATACCCACGATATGTTAAAAGTACAAATGTCTAGCAAATTCAAATTATTATAACATTTTTTATGATAATAATAATAATCATAATCTTGGATGATTTATATAGCGCCATTTTCGTAAAAAAATTACCTCAAGGGCGCTTATACAGGTATGGATTATGATATGAAAATGATAATGAGAGAAAATTAAAAATATATTGATGAAAAACGTCGTCAATCGGCTGAGTCTGAAGGCAGGAAAGTGGAGGCGCCGTATTGTTGCGCTTTCTTCTCGGTCTTCTTGGGCTGAAGCATGGCCAAGATGTTGGACAGGACGCCTCACTGTGTAATGGTAATCCCAGAGCGCAGCTTGTTAAGGTCCCGTCATTGTGTGGCGTTCCATTCTTCCTGCCTAACCCTGCAGAAAACTGTTGTAGTAGACCTCTCTGAGATTCGAACTGCTGACCTCGTTATACTCGTATATGTATCATCTCATCCTAACATTTGAAAATATCCTTTCTCTTTACTCCTGGTTTTATTTTTCTTTTCGAAATAAAATTTCATTAGAAATATGTATTTTGTGTTTACCATAAGGGCCTCTAATCCTCGAGATAATCTCGTCTTTACAAAATATGAAAATGAAACTTTTACCAATAGATTTTACTAGATCAGTTTTATATAACATCTTCGTGTAATTAAAAAGCAATTAAGTTTCAATTACTAAAGCATTTATAATCTCTTATTAATTAGGAATAGAGGGTGACAGTAATCTATAGCCCACTGCAGCGGTCACCAACTTTTTTGAAAGGGCAGGATTAATTTTTTTAAATGAAAAATAAATTCCAATTTTATTAAAATATTGATTTTTATACGTGTTTATTTTACAATTTTTATTTTTTTTATGAAAATGAAGGAATATGTAATTTTCATTATTAATTGAGTTATACTTGATTAATACCACTATTTCTTAAAATGTATTCTGACACGTGTTTCGATGCATTCCGCATCATTTTTTAACACCATACGTGAAGCTAAGTTTAAATAATTATTGCGAATAAAATAAATTTTCATATAATAATATAAAATGGAATAAAATAATAATCAAGGTATTGATATCTCAAAATAGATTATGATGAATATGTAAGTCTGGGTATTTACTGGGCTTAAGGTCTGTCATAGGTTTGGAAAGTGATCACTTTATTCACGTGTAACATTCACCAATCTACTATTGACAACCACACTACAAAATTTTCAGAAGCTGTATTTATTCTTTGATTGACACGTTATTTCACGTATGTGTTCTTAAAATAATCTATGGATGAATTAAGTGAGATTTTGATCTAGTAGATACCTTCATGAAATGTTTGTAAAAATTTCGGATAAAAATGAATTAAAGTTATAATATGACACGTTATTTCATTCATAAAATTTTTATTGTGTTGTATTTATGGTTTAATTGATACCTTGTTTTACGTGCTAGTTCTCATCACCATCTTAGGTTGACTTTTGTAAGTTTTTTTTTTCTTATATTTTTTCATACTCTTCTTTATCTTTGTGGAGATATCAAAAAAAATATTTCCTAATTTGGACAAACTAAGATTCTGGGCCGGATTCGGCACGCGAATCTCATGTTGGTGACCGCTGGCCCACCGTAATCAAGCTGTTGTTCAGAAACGAACGTATTTTTGGAATATGTAAGTGCTTAATATCCGTCGAACAATATTGTGTTACAATTTGATGATGGTAACTTAAGAAAACAAAATTTATATTTCAAACTCCCACCTGTGGTATTTTCGTGGACCTTTAGTTGGATTTGAAACGTTAGATGTATAAGTCCTAATTTACTTACACGCCTTTCACAAATACTAATTAGGGTAAAAACCATAGACCTTGAGATGGAAGCATAGCTTCCGAAACTAGTCGTTAAAATAAAATAAATATAACTCAAGTGGTAAAAAATCAGTGGTTGTCAATAATGGGTAGAATTAGTGAATGTTACACGTGTGTAAAGTGATTAAACCAGCCTATGACCTGTTCACCTCAGCTTTTCATTCTTTCCATATTTCACCATTCGAACATCTATTAAACACCGTTTTGCCGCGCATTCGTCTGAGAGATCACATTTTAAATGCATTCAGTTTATGGGAATTTTAATGTGCCGATTAATCGTCGTTGAAATTATTTATTCACGTACATTATTTAAAATAATTTGGCTTTTCTTTTAAATGTGCCAATTGTTTCCTGAATATCTTCAGAATCTTTTTATTAGACAATTCAAATTGTGGAACCTTTTCTCCTTTTTCGTATGTGCTAGTACATCCTTCTTCCTTTAAATTTAATGAAAAAAAATGTATTCTTTGTCTTGTCGGCTGAAACCCTCGTTAATATTGTCAACGAACCATGACTTTGTATGTGGCAAGGAGGATTATCTATGGGATTAATAAAATATGAAGGTAAATTGAAAATACAAAGGATGGTGAGTGCGAATGAGTGCTAAAAAATGTTTTCATCTTTCCAAACAATATTTTACGATTGAATTATCACGATATTTTTAGTATGTCTAATTTTTTTATCACATTTTTCTTGGTTTGTTTGCAGCAAAGAGTTATTTATATCAAGATTTTTATTGATATATCAACAAAGATTAAGAAGAATAAAGAAGTAGTTTACAGGGCTTACGACCTGCCATAGGTCAGTTTTAGTGATTATTTTATAGACGTGTAACATTCACCATCTTTCTCTACAGGGTTAGGCAGAGAGGATGGAACGTCGCACTGTTCTATCCTGAGATACTCCTAGCTTCCCTCGCGTCCATCCACAACAAGCCCTCCGATCACGTTCACTTTTAACTCAACCAGATTTTAGGTTCTGACAGATCGGGTTGTGCCAATTATTTTTTGGCCATCTGCGCCCATTGTGAATAATATATAAAACATAAATATCATATTCCAAAGATACAAAAATATTTTTTTAATTACCCAAATTCAACACAAAACAGTATCAACAAAAATTATATTTCAATGATTAAAGAAAACACTTGTTTTTTACCATTTGAGTTTTATTATAGACTACGTGTTTCAGAACTTAAACTTCCATCATTCAGGTCTGTATAATAACTTACACTATATGTTATTATACAGACCTGAATGATGGAAGTTTAACTTCTGAAACATGTAGTCTATAACAAAACTTAAATGGTAAAAAACAAGTGTTTTCTTTAATCATTGTAACATGTCTTACCACAAATTTAATGCCGAAACAATAAATAAAAATTATATTTACTTAAAAATAATAAAAAAATTCAATATTTTGATATTAAAGACACAAACACTCTAAAAACTTAACTTCATGAACACTACAAATACATACAGACTATACAATAGAAAACTAAACAAGATAACTACCTCGTACCGCATAAATATATATGTTCCCCTGCAATGTATATATTCTTTTAATGTATTACATAATACTTACAAAAAAAAAATTAAAAATTCTCTCCGAGTACAAGAGCTCAATCTCTTTTTTGGAGAGGCTGAGCGCAACTAAAATTATCAGATTGTATTAAGTACAAATGTTTAAAAAATCGTATTAAATTATATTAAAATGTAATTCTTCTTTTTTCTCTTCATTCTGTTGTAGGCCTTGTGGCCTGTTTTAAGAGGGATAACATAAAAAATTACAGAAAATAAATGAGTCATGTTTATAATGGATCAAATATGGTAAGGAAAGTTCTTTTCGAAATACTACGAGTATTAAAAAACTAAGGAATATGTTCCAAAGTTTGACACTACGAGTATAATCCTATTAGCAGGAAGCGAAATTATCTATATGAAATTCTAACAATTTACTATTAACCTCACTATGACCTGAGAGAGACTGGGTCGTCTAGCCTTACAATGAGAAAGGGGATGATCCAATGGAATTTAGGACACGTGTGTGTAAAGGAATTCGTCGAAAGCTTCAGAATATTACATGGTTTGACATCATTAGTAATTTTAACTATTATATCGACTTTAAATAGGTCAACCACTAAGCCATATCCTAGAAGGTCCTTAGAGATTATCCAATAGGATCAAATTATTTTCCTCTTCTATGGATGACTTTTATTGTTTGGGTCAGCGTTCCCAGACTGGTGTGAAATGTGTAATTAGAATCAAAATAATTGTGACCCATTTTCAGTATTGTCAATATTAACAGGTGCCGTAGCGTAGTTGGGTAGACGCTCGACTGCGAAACTGACGTCGCGTCGAAATTTTAATTTTAATTTTGAATTTAAATTCTGATTAAACATCAATTCATAATTTTCTTTTCCAAAATACATCACCATTATTGACTATGTTCCCATAGTCAATAATGGTGATATATTTTGGATAAGAAAATCATGAATTGAAAAAAGTGTATGGTCGGGGTTGTGGGCGTCTGTGTACCGGCCAACGTCGAGTCGGAATCGGATCTAGCTGACTGATTGAACTAATCACTAATCCCTTTCACTGCTTACACTGGGGTACTTCTAGAAAATTTGGCGATGGACTTACAATCTTGTATTTATTTAGATTGGCAGTGACAGGTATATTGAAAGCTTTTAAATGTAAATTTATAGTAAAATCGGGATACAATTTTATATTGTTTCACATTTTCAATAAATTTCGCAACTTAGTTAAAAAAAAATTGCTTAGCAAGAGCAGATTTGTCAGGAAGCCTCGATGCTTCTGTATCAGATCTGGGCATGCGGTGGGACAGCTTTCAATACAAATCCGCACCTGATGGTGCATAGGGCACTGCGTCATATAAACACAGTGTTATCTTGATCGTTAACGCATGAAAGAAAGGTGATCAGCCCTCCGCTCTCACCAGTCCAGGGTAATATGGAATAAATATTAGATTGAAAAATTCACTTATATTTATTTGACCCCCAAGGGAATCGAACTCGGGACCTGTAGAACGGTAGCCGAGTGGGCTGATCATTACACTACGGAGGCGGACTTGTGTGTAATGAAATAAAACTCAATAAGTGGGAAAAACTCAAAAGTACTTAATGCCAAATCTCGATGATAATAAAATCTCTGTATCAATTAATTGTATAATATTGTAACCACGATGTACTTTCTGGAATACTTCAACTCCCAGTTGTTTTTCGAAATGATAACCGCAAGGCGTGGGATAAATCTGACTTCCTTTTACCGAATTATAATCCCAGAATTCGATACGACAACTTGAATCACGTTTTGATAAAATAATATTTCCCCGATATCGAAGAAAAACATAATGATATTTCTTCGAGATAAATAAACGGATATCCTTTCAAAACGCGAGTTTCCGATCAAACACACAAAGGATAAAAAGATTTCAATTTATTTTTACAAATGCCTTGAAAAATTATAATACAATACAATACATACGTACATTATATTACGTACAACATGATTTAATTTATGAGGAGAATGTAGTTTAAATGAGAGCGTAAGAAAATTTTGGGTAACTAGACATTATCAAGTATTTCAAATACTTGAAAGGAGTCAAGTCAGAAGTCAGAAATAATCGGTTGGTATGTATGAGGACATACATGAATGAGAGGCGAAGATTGTTTGCAAAGACGGAGTGCTATGGCACTCTCTGTCTACCCCTTTACGAAGTAGCGTGATGGTTATCTTTTTTATTGAAAAATTCTATCATTAAAAATTTTAATTTATTTGTGTTTTTCTTTTTTACAGGTACCAGGATTTCACAGGATTGAAGAGTGATGTTCAAAAGTTGAGTTGATATAAAAAGAACAAAGGAAAAACTTACAGTGTAGTGTGGTATCATGGATTCAAAATGCGTTAGATCGTGAAATATTGTTGCTAATAGACATTTCAATGAAATCATTTTCAAATGCTTCTTACTTCTTCGATTTTTATTTTTCTAAGCTCTTCTTCTCTCTCCTTCAAAGTTTCTACGAGCCTTTCATGTTCCATTTCCCCTATCAAAAATGATGGCCACATCTTCTCTACGCAATCCCTTACGTTACGATTCCCGTACGTCAGGATTAGTTTGCCCGACCGCGTTTCCAGAGTCATTCAAAGACTTCTTCACAACCTTGAATGAAGACGACGACGGAGCAGAATTGCTAGCCACAATGTTAGAAGACAAACTGATACCCCGGTGCTCTGACACCAGTAGCGAGTCGGGACAGAGCAACTTCGAGGTAGTCAGAAAGACTCCTTGTAGAAGAGTAATGTCCGCGAGAACCTTCCAAAGAAGGGCGTCGGAGATCCACTGCAGGAGCAGACACAGGATCAGTTGCTCCCAGGCTTTCCAAGCGAGCGAACGTGATATCAAAGAGCACAACGGAGCCCAGAAGATAACATCTCCTTCTGAATCTCCTGAGAGGATCCGTAGGAGATCTTCGTCTCTGGCTGTCAATAGAGCTCCGCCCGATATCAAGAGGTTTCTGCAAGCTGAACCCCCGAGAACGGAAGCTAAGAGCCCAGGACACTCTCCGGCCCGATCTCCTAAGCCGCGAGCAAGGACAGCTTCAATGCCATTGCAAAGGGTAAGTTCTATCGATTCTCATTTTTTTATGTAAATATCACATATGAAACAAGGATACAAGGACTATGTATAGCTGGCAGAATGAAAAGATCGTGGCCGTGCAGCATTCGCGACTTTTTTGTTGTTGTTTTAGATGGGAGTTGCATTTTTTGTTTACCTTGCTTGGTATAAAGATACCTTGGTTTATAGATCATTAAGTGGATTTGATCATTGCCGGGAGGAAACCAAGTAAAACTCCCCAAGAGAAGTCTTCAACTGACCTTCCGTTCACTAGAAGGGGGTTCGGCATTTTGTATCCTTGCTTGGTTTATGGTACCAATGTCCTTCACTAGTTTTATCATGTATGATACCACCTCTCGTGAGAGTTCCTTATGATCTATCACAGATCCAATGTCAAGTAAGTCCCAGGCTTCCGCAACGCGCCTCCATCTGTTGTCTTTCAATATTTGCTACTAAACTGGGATAAGAGAGATGGAAAAGTTGTTCCGAAGGCCGCAAGACCGCGAAGCCTTTGCCAGAATGATTTCAAACGTTGTGAGGATCTGACAAGGTACAAGCAGAAGAAAGGAGAATTAATTAATTAATTTTAGAACTTAGTGCATAAACCCTGATGATGACAAGGTTCTTGCCGAAACCGGTTGGATAAAGTGTACCAATAAAAAGTGGTTAAAACAAAGTAGCTTATATTTTTTTTTACAAAAATGTTAATTATATTAAAACAAAGTTGTTTTATTTTATAAAGTTTATAAAATGTGCCACAAAGTATGTGTGAAAAACATTCAAGAGAACATTTTATACACTATATAATGTTATTTCATTTATTGTTTCGGTATTAACTTTGTGGTAAGACATGTTACAATGATTAAAGAAAACACTTGTTTTTTACCACTTAAGTTTTATCCCTTGACTAACCCCTTCCCCTTACTTTCCCCTCTCCTTATTTATAGAACAATTTTATATTTTAGTTACTATACAGACCTGAATGATGGAAGTTTAACTTCTGAAACATGTAGTCTATAATAAAACTCAAGTGGTAAAAAACAAGTGTTTTCTTTAATCATTCTATATAATGTTTGTAATTACCCAAAATTGAGGCTCCATATTTCCTTAATTTTTGAAAGTTGTATATTTGCAGTATGCAACAATCGCATTCGTATTTTGGTTGAAAGTGACATCTGTCAAAAAGTTTTTAAAATAAACAGCTTTCCATCTCTTGGCCTTGAGTTATCTAGGTTAATGCTGTGCCTTTGAGGGAGCAGTCTGACTTTGATCAATTAATCTACCATTTCATATCGAATGTACTCGTACATATCATCACGTACGTATTATCGAGATTACTATTATAATAATTACTACCTCGCCAACAAAAGATCCAAGTCCTTGATATATGGTTAGACTGCGGAGGCAGACGAATCAACAAATATGGAGTCCTTCAAAAATAATTTGGCTTAAAATAAATTATTTGTGCTAAATATAAATTATGTAATCAAATTAGATTATTTGCATATAATTTATATTTGAAGGACTAACTTTGTGATTTTCCATTTTATAATTAAAATGTTACTTTGTTTTAAAATCACTATAAATATTTTATTATAACTTAATTATAATGTCTACCGGTTTCGAAGCTAACCGCTTCTTTATCAAGACTGATTTTAACTAATAGATACAATAGTATATAGCGTTTTAGTATTAATCTGTCTTGATAAAGAAGCGGTTAGCTTCGAAACCGGTAGACATTATAATTAAGTTGAAATAAAATATTTATTCTTCAAACCCTTATCCGCACCTTAGTGGTGCAAAGGGCACTGCATATAAACGCAGTGTTATCTTGAACGTTAACACATGAAGGAAAGGTGATCAGCCCTCCGCTTAAAGTACCAGTCCAGGGTGATATTGAATAAATATTAGAGTGATTAAAAATCACTTTTATTTATTTGACCCCCCCTGGGAATCGAACCCGGGACCTCCAGAATGGTAGCCGAGCGTGCTGACCATTACACTATGGAGGCGGACAAATAATAAAATATATAAATATAATAAAATATTTATAGTGATTTTAAAACAAAGTTACATTTTAATTATTTATTTATAGAATATTTGCACTGAATTCAGATTTATTCAGCAAATAAAACCCTATCAGAGAAAAATAAACTGGCAGTACACAATGGAGTCCTGGTTCCAAACCTAATGTGTGTAAGTGAAGCATGGAGTTGGAGAATGAAGGATGAAAGTAGACTGAATGCAGTTGAAATGCCTTCTCTCAGACGAATGTGCGGCAATACGTTACAAGTAACATGTTCGAATGGTGATGTAAGAAGGGAATGCATATCTGAGATATAGCACTATCAATATAATTAAGAAAGGCGTGTTGAGATGATTTGGGCATTTGAATCGAATGAGTGAAGAAAGGATAGTAAAACAAATTTATGAGACGAATGTGGTTGGTAATAGAAGCAGAGGAAGACCGAGGAAAACTTGGAGTGAAGAGTTAAAGTATTTCAAAAAAAGTAGTGGTCAGGTCAGGAGTCGGAATAATCGGCGTGTATGAGGAGATCATGAATGTGGAAGAAGGGAATATTGTTTGAAAAGGCAGATTTGTGTGCTAATAGCTCTTTTTTTAATGACTTTATGGATAATGGAAGCAAATAGATTTTGTTTCATATATTTCTGTATTTTGGATCTTATCGTTCTATGTGCGTTACCATAAAGTATGATTGATTACATGTTTGAGGAGATGTATCAACGTGGATGTCACGAAAAATATTTGAAAATACAAAGTGATGTGGCATTCTGTCCTTTCTGCTTACACCTACGGGAAAACCCCGCGATGGTTGGAAAGCAAGCTCATAACGAATTTGTGAGAAATATAACGGATGTATTGAATATATATGTATATTTTTTTCAAATAACAGAAATTGTTTATAAGTGAACACAATCTTACATTTTTTAAAAACAAAAATTGAATTTATTTTATGTAATCAAAAGTTGTCTGAAATATAATTGGAATTTTCGTAAATTGATATCTGCCACGTGACAGCTCAAACAATATTTGGTAGAAAAATATAATCGAAACATCTAAAACATACATCGTTTACATTATAAAACTGTTCATTTTGCGGTTAGGTTTTAATTTAAATTTTTTGTTTTAAACCCGACGACTAAGAAGATTTACGGAAAAAGGGTTCGGGTATTTACAGGGCTAACGGTTTGTCATACGTCGGATTAAGTGATCACTTTATACACGTGTGGCATTCACTATTCCACGCACATTGATTGACAACCACACTACTCAAACTTTTGAAAATCATAATATACATTTGAAGAAGAGTTTCTGCTTAATAAAAAGCTGCTTTTCATTTCACCAATAGATGTCTTTAGAGACTAGTGAAGTTCTAGTGATTCAAGAAGAATGTTTCAAAATTGGTTCATATATATAGAACTTCCAAGAATTTGAGTAGTGTGGTTGTCAATAATGGGTAAAATTGGTGAATGTTACACGTGTGTAAAGTTATCACTTTAATCAGCCTATGACGGTCGTCAGCCCCGTAAATTCCCAGACTTCCAAATAATTCTTCATCTTTGATGAGATGTCAAAAAATAATATGAAAAATAACTCTTATAATTGGAGATAATCCAGATTTGTGAACAATTATTTGGACACAATCAAAATGTTGTAAATATACATACTTCGCTTCATATGCGAATTATGCGAATTCATAACGCATAATCTATGGTTAATTTGAATAAGATTTGTATTTGGCAGAGACCCTTTTAAATGTAAGTGAAAATAACTCCTTAGTTGTGGAACCCAGATTTATGAACAAGAATTTTGACACACCAAAAAGGTTGTAAATTTAATACTAAAACATATTTGTCTGAAGGATTGAATGAATAAAAATATTACAGTTATATACAATAAGACCTTTTATTCCCAATTAATGAAACTACTCATGTGTCAGAAATATGATACTCAAGGGAATCTCCTGTTATTATTTAATTCGTCTCTTTACACACATAAGCTTGTTACATTACAAACATCGCCTCTTTTGTTGGAATTAAATCATGAAAACATTTAGTTTAAACAGGATGTTGTTGTATCTTCCATTTTCTCTTACAAGGCCCTTACAAGGTTCAGTTATTTTTAGTTTCCGTAAATATCTTATTATAAGTGATAAAACTTTGTTCATTTATTTGTTTTTATCCTGAACATATTTAAAGTTTTACGAAATTGTATTCTGATTTTGCTGTGAATTTATATAATAAAACAAGAACCAAACATTTAATTTTAGTTTTCTACTGATGTTTCTTGGCAGAATTATATTTTATAAAAAAAAATAACAACGATGTAGTTGTTTCCAAATATATTTTATTTATTCTCAATATTATTAATATTTAAAGCATTTACTTTGTGGCTAGTCATTTTTACATATTTATTTTTTTACAAAAATGTTAATAAAATTAGTATTTAACCGCTCACCGAGATTTTTACGTCTACCGGTTTCGAGACGTACCTGTCTCTTCGTCAGGACAATCACTAACACAGCATGCAAACAATACTACCCTTCACCATCATAGCACCATTTACGCACTCAAAACTATACAAAATGTCTAACACATGCGATTTTTGGTCGACCCGAAGACCAACATGCACTATAATTTTCAATACAGACATGCGTTACGAGCCGAGGTTAAACGTGCAATAAAATAAGACCTGTAATCGAATCAACTTATATACTCGTAGGATGAAAGGAGTGGACGTGGTATAGGATTGGGGTACTCGTAGGATGAAAGGAGTGAGGATATTTTATTTGACCAGTGACCGAGATTCATCTTTACCAACATCATCAGACTTAAATTAATGTTATATACACAACAAGGCAGGAATTGGAACCTTGGATTTTATAGTCTTTATTGTTATTTGATTATTTTAATAAACTTTATTATTTGTGTTATACGCCTTAAATATAAGTTTGTCATGTACATTTTAATACATTAATAAATTGACATTTTCTTCAAATTCATAAATTAAAAATAATAACAATAACTTGACGAACAAAAAAAAACAACTTAATAATACTTTTCGATAGAAACAGTTAACAAATAAAAACAAATAAAAACAGTTACGTATTTTATTTATTGTTTCGGCATTAACTTTGTGATAAGACATGTTACAATGATTAAAGAAAACACTTCGTTTTTTACCACTTGAGTTTTATTATAGACTACATGTTTCAGAAGTTAAACTTCCATCATTCAGGTCTGTATAATAACAGTTAATAATAGTTATTATACAGACCTGAATGATGGAAGTTTAACTTCTGAAACATGTAGTCTATAATAAAACTCAAGTGGTAAAAAACGAAGTGTTTTCTTTAATCATTAAAACAGTTACGAACAGTATTAAAAACTTTCAATGATTCAACCAAAAAAAATATGTCACTGTATTTTTTAACAGAAAATATATTTTTATCTTCAATTTATTCATAATTTTTGTAAATATATGGGTATGGATTTTTGAAACATCTTTATTTTAGAATCTACAATAAATAAATACATTTTCGGAAAATACGAAATAAAGTCCTGTACTTTGAAAATTATAAAAATTACAAATTGAATAAAATAAAAATAATAATAATCCATAAATAGCAAAATGACGATGATGAAAATCTCCCCTATTTTCCACTTTCCCACCGATAGTAAATAAGGAACAGCTCCTACCCCCTCTTCATCCTTGAACGTCTCAAGGTTATATATATCTCTCTCTAAAACATATCTATATATCTCTAAAATTCAGACTAAGCTTCACATACGGTGTTTGACAATGATGCCGAATGTATGGAAACACATGTCACACTATATTTAAAAAAAAATACTCCTATTCACCAAGGAAAAATTAAATATTATTTTCCTTAACCCATTGCAACACGAAGCCGGCGAATCGCCGGCCAATGTCAATATGTCACTAACTCCTAAAGTCAGCGATTCACTGGTTTGTCTTTAAATTGATTTTTTACATTTAAACTGAATGACTATAACTTTATTCACAAAAATGACATAAGTAAATAAGTTTATTTCGGTTACTGATTTCAAATTAAAATGTAATAATCACAATTTATTTCACATTATTTATAACAAAATAATACGTTATTTTAACACATGTCAATACCTCCAAAATGGCCGAACACACTCGTAAACAAATAGTTATATGGTATTTCATCAAATAAGGATGAAATAATATAAATAAATTTAACCAAATCCAGTCAAACAAAACCCTTCGAGATTATGCAAAATGTGTTCCTTAAAGAAAAAGACAAGCGAATCTCGATGAGAATGTGAGAAATTTTTGGTGGCTCTCCACATGCCAGAATGCTTTAAAGCTTATCGCACTCTTTCAAAACTACCTGGGGATGAGCCATAATGATCTAGCTTACGATCAAAAAAAATATTTATGTTTTACCATTTTTATTTTGTGTGTAATTAAGTCTTGTCTTAAATGTTATTGTAATAAAAAATTAACAAATAATTTGTATGAACAAATTATATCATATTATTTGGAGAAATAAAAACACTTTGTTATTTGGTCCACTCACTTTTCTATTATCAAAAACCAACTAGTTTCAATCTGTTGCCCTCTTCAGGGTTTTTTTACTAAACAGACATATAAAAGATACAGTGAACAAATTATTGGGTTTCGATAAGGATAGGGTTGGGGGTGATTGTGTTTCAAGGTGGGGTAGGAGCGGAGAATGGGGTAATTGTGTTAAGGTTTTACTTTTTCTTTTATATGTTTGTTTAGTTATAAAACAAACTCTGAAGAGGGCAACAGGTTGTTGCCGAAACTGATTGGTTTTTTTAAAAAAAAAAGTGAGTGGATAAAAAAAATTGTGTTTTTATTACTACTACTACTACTACTACTACCATCACGCCGTTTCCCCGCAGGGGTAGGCAGAGAGGATGGAACGCCACATTCTTCTGTCCTGACATACACTCCTAGCCTCTTTCACATCCATACATCTAGTCATACATACCCTCCAATTACGCAGACTTTTGACACCGCCAGATTTTAGGTTCTGATTGATCTGATCGTGCCAAGTCTTTTTCGGTCGTCCACGTTCTGTTTTCCCTCTCACATTCGCCACATATATTTTCTTAGTCATTCTCTCGCTATCCATTCGCTCCACATGTCCATACCACCGCAAAGAGCTCTTTCTAATCTTTTCAATTATTCCTCGTTCAGCCTTACATTCCTTTCTTATATCGTCGTTTTTAATTCTGTCATACAATGATTTTCCACACATTCGTCTGAGGGAGCGCATTTCAACAATATGTGTTTTTATTTCTCCAAATAATACATTAAATTAATCCACAAAGTTAATGCTTTAAATTTTCATAATATAAATTATATCGTCTTCATTAGTGGTGGAAGGGTTTAAACACTCTTATGACGCAGCCAGCACCCTTCATAAACCATATGTTATCATTTTAAAACCGAATCCTCTCCCTTACACAATAAAAACACGTGTACATTCTTAAGACGTCTGACGTAAATAAGTATGTAAGTATAAATATACTCTTCGGTATTATTCAGCCGTGTATGATTTCAGAAAACGTGTTCCTGAAGAAAACACAATTATGAAAACAGACGGAATGAAAATCTTCACAGCCGATTTCATTCGAAAGTTGTACGAAATAATGTTTTTTTCTTAAGAGGAGGTAAATGCTATCAGGCGGTAAATACTTTTTTTATATTTTCTTATGTTTTTCACAGTTTTATATTGGTGAAATACAATGCTTGAAGATTCAGAATTCAATCGTTGTAAGTCATTATTTCATGAATGGATTTATGACACTTAATATAGAAAAATATATATAATTATGTTTTTGTAGTTACTTTTTCCTGTTTATGATCTGCTCTTAAGAGGTAAATAGGGCACATATATTCTAACCCTTATCCTTTCGGTAAAAAACTTTTTTTAAATTTTTACCTGTCTGATGATATCCTATGAAGGATTATAAATAAAAAAAACAGCACGTTTCCAGATAAACGTTTTGTCAAAATTTCAATGTGATGATTTAAGACTTTGTACGTACTAGAGTAAACATTATTTAAATAGAATAATGTTATTATACTTGAGTTCATCCGTCTCCGTGGAGTAATAATTAGCGTGTTTAGCTTCCGGGTTCGATTCCTAAGGAGGGGAGTGAAAATGAATATAAATATTTTTTACTCTAATATTTATTTAATATTACCCTGGACTGGTTCCTGAAACGCAGGAGTAATTACCTTGCCTTTATGTAAGTAACGATCAAAACCTAAGAATCGAACCCGGAACCTCCAGAACAGTAGCCGAGCGTGCTGACCATTACACTACGGAGGCGGACAACTACTGCAAATAACTACTTTATCTTAAGATATCTAACTAACTAACTAACTTACCATCACGCCGCTTCCCCGCAGGGGTAGGCAGAGAGAATGGAACGCCACACCACTCTGTCCTTGCAAACATTCTTCGCCTCTTCCACGTTCATGCATCTCCTCATACATACCCGCCGATTGTTACGACTCCTAACCTTACCACTTTCAAGTATTTGGCATACCTGATCGTGCCATGTTTTTCGGTCTTCCTCTGCTTCTTTTCCCACTAACATTCGCCTCATAAATTTGTTTTACCGTTCTTTCCTCACTCATTCGTTCTACAATATCAATATAAGATATCAATATCAATTTCTATAAAAATGTTTTGTATTTTAAAGTACGATTTTGTTTTTATATTTAAACTCATTTCACTTGCAATTTTTATAAATCTTTTATCATTATACGTATCTTATTTTTTTTTCAATTATTTTTATTAAAATTCTAGTTTGTTTGTTTCAGTTTTCGGCTAGAAATAGTTAATTTTTTTTTATTCGTTAATTTTTTTTTAATTCCGACCCACGGGTATCAGTAATCGCGGAATGATGAAACGTAAACAAACAAAAAAATCGATCTAAAATTACATTTCTTGATGAGAATATCAATAGTTTTTGAAGCTAGTCGAGTTCACATTAAAAAACTCAAAAATGCTGTTTTGTATTGAAATAATTGAAGTTTGAATGAACAGATGAACATCAAATTAATGAAAAAGTGAATGCCGATTCAATAAATGAAATTAACGTTAATCTTTAAACAAAATTTACGAATTGAAAAGTATTGTGATTAAATAAGAGAAAACGCTGCTTAGGAGTGAATTTTATTTATTGTTTCGGCATTAACTTTGTGGTAAGACATGTTACAATGATTAAAGAAAACACTTGTTTTTTACCACTTGAGTTTTGTTATAGACTACATGTTTCGGAAGTTAAACTTCCATCATTAAGGTCTGTATAATAACTAAAATATAAAATATAAAATTGTTCTATAAATAAGGAGAGGGGAAAGTAAGGGGAAGGGGTTAGTCAAGGGGCGGAGTTTGAAAACAAAGGAAAAAAGGAAAGCAAAGGTGAAGAATTTTGAAACAATATATTATTTAACTTGACTAACCCCTTCCCCTTACTTTCCCCTCTCCTTATTTATAGAAGTGTTTTTTTTTTAATCATTGTAGGAGTGAATTTCCTAAAGTTTTATTTATTTCTTTAATTAGCTTATATTACACTAATATAAACTATTATTTACATTTAATTTACATCATCTATATATTTATATATTCACATCTCCTTACAGTAAACAAAAGATTTATTTTTAAATTCTTTCAGACTCTTTTCATTCTTCATACATTCAGGCATCTCATCATACATTTTCAAACCCTTATACATTAAACAATTTTGTGACATGGGTTTTTTCAACAATGGCAGTCGTATTTTATCCTTATTTTTATTTATCCATGAAATTTTTTGTTTAACATTATTTTATCCTTAAAATATTTGGGTAATTTATTGTTACCGTCCGCCTCCGTAGTGTTATGGTCAGCACGCTCGGCTACCGTACTGAAGGTCCCGGGTTAGATTCCCAGGGGGGGGTCAAGTAAATATTAGTGATTTTTTCACTGTAATATTAATTCAATATTACCCTGGACTGGTACCTGAAAGAAAGGCTGATCACCTTTCCTTCATGTGTAAACGATCAAGATAACACTGCGTTTATATGAAGCAGTGCCCTATGCACCATTGGGGTGTGGATAAGGGTTTTATTATTATTATTTATTGTTTAAAATTTTATAAATAAAGATAAGCATATAGATTCAATTTAAGTCTCTTTTTTTATAGATAGCCAGTTGAGTTTTCCTCTCATTGTTTTTATATGATTATTTTTATTTTTCTCGAGCACCATTTTCATCGCTTTATTTTGTATAATTTCCAATTTATTTAAATTTCCTTCATTTGCCAAAAATAATATTGTTGAGTAGTAATCTATATGTGGAATTGTTCTATTTTTTATGAAGGAATGAAAAATATACGATTGAGTTTTTTTTAAGAATTATGTTTTTGGGTAAATCCCAGTATGTAAAAATAATTCGGTAATGATCTTGCGTACATTTACAATAAAAGGGTATTTGGCAAATAAAGCTTACTCAAAATCAGCCATAGATACAGCCGTGAACTTGTACATGATGCGACGTATATACAGATAGCTGTTGTGAACTTAACCATGAAACGTCATGAGATTGATCATATATGTATGACTTCCAAAATTTGAGTAGTGTGGTTGTCAGCATTGGTGTCGGTATTGAAATTCTAGTGAATTCAAGCACTTTATTTCAAATTAAAACAATATATATATATATATATATATATATATATATATATATATATATATATATATATATATATATATATATATATATATATACATAAGTTCCAAGAATTTTAGTAGTATGGTTGTCAATCATGGGTAGAATTAGTGAATGTTACACTTGTGTAAAGTGATCACTTAAACCAGCTTATACAGTCGAAAGCCCCGTAAATGCCCAGACTTCTATATTCTTCTTCATCTATGTTGAGATATCAAAAAAAAAAAAAATACACTTTAGTCTGTATAATTTTCGTTATTTTTTTGAAACCTTATGACAGACAGCAAAATAATATTATGTTAATATTAAGTTTATTAAGGGCTGTGAAAAGCTTCTTGTAAAATCAACCCCTAAATTATTTCAAGCTATCAGAGAACAACGCATCCCACTCAGACCTTTAAATACATTATTTTGGAATGAACTAAAATAATTAACCTGTATTTTAAGAGTAAATATTTAAGATACGTTTTGAAACAGAGGAATGGAAATAAATTTCTAGTGAATTAAGTCCTTAAAAGAAGTTCTAAATATACATACTGAATATTTAAGTCGCCTTTTGTCATTCTTATGTCTATAAATGGAAATATAAATGTTTATTTGTTCAAAATCTTAAGTAATCTTAAGTATTTCATGGATTGTCTGAAATTTAACACCCGCGACACATTAAAACATGTTTTTAGCCGATGTTGAACGTAGTATAGACTAGTCATAAAACAAACTCTGTTAGGGCAACAGGTTGTTGCCGAAACTAGTTTGTTTTAATAAAAATGCCAGTGGATCAAAAAACAAAGTAATTTATTTCTCCAAAATAAATTAAGTGGTAAAAAAATGTCAATGCCGTAAACAAAAAATTAAATAAATGTTTTAAATCTATTTGAATTACTTTTGCATTAGCTTAACTTGAAATTCTTGAATTGAATTTAAATTAACTTTTCAATCAGTTTCAAACAAATTTTAGTTACATATAATAATTTTATGTAATAATTATTGTGTAAATGATTTCCAACAAAAGTTTTTCTTCCAAATCTTGTTCGAATTTCCCGGGATTTCGTATTTTCGTGGTTCTACTGTATTTTGCTGTAGTTGTTATGTTGGCTAACTATATATAAATCAGAGGTAAAATAAATATGAACATAAATACAATAAATATGTATAAATATGTATAAAGTAAAAAAAATATGAACAAAAATAAAATAAAATAAAATAAATACGAAATAAATAAAAAAGTACTTATGTTTAAAAACGCTCATATCCATTCCATATGTAAATGTGAAATCGATTTACGGAATCATATGTAATTTTAGTAATGGGATTGATATTTTTTTCGATAATATTCGATCTTAATTTTGCCTGAATAATAAAACATAATGACAAAAAAAAATTAGATTACTCTGAAAAAATATGTCATTATTCGTATCTTGTCTGCCTCGGCAGTGTCAGCTGCAGTGGTGGAGATTCCGGGTTCAACTCCCAGGTGGGTCAAAAAAGTTATTTTCAATAATTCTGGGTTAGTTCATAATTCTGGGTTATCCCACTTGAGAGTTATTTATATTTACGCCTGAACATAGATAAAGAAGAATGTGGAATATCTTTTTTTCGTTATATCCGAATCCTTCTTTGCAAACCTTGTTTTCTCCAGGAATTATTTTGACATTTTAACATCTCAACATATATGAGGAAAATATAAGCGAGAAGTATATAATTTAAAATGCAAAATAAAATGCAAAATTTATAATTTTTTATGTAAAGTGATCACTCAACAAGCAACTCGTATGTATAAATGTAAATATCTAGAATTTCATTTTCTTCTTCATTTTTCCCCTTCAAACAATCAAAAGTATGATGGCAGTCAATTTTTGGAATTTCAATTAGTAGATAACAGAGATACATATGTATATCAGAGATTCATATATCCATTTTGTGTCAATCATATTAAATTTAGTTTCCCATATTTTTATTCATCGCTATTATGATCGATGGGTAGGGTGTATGTTTGTATATATGTAGATTTATGTTAATTAACTGTAAATTAAATAGGTGTATTAAAATAAGAACGTAAAAAAATCCTATTAGAAAATACAGTGTTTTATTCAATGTTATTTTATCCCATTAATTATTTTTTTTTAAACAAAGACCATAATAAAGCTTTGAATGTTAAAAATTTGAAAAGGAAAGTTTTGTTTGTAAGTGTCTTCTTTGTGTTGAGAAGTCAAAATATAAGAATATGGATGTCTGGATATTATAGGGCTTACGACCTGTCATATGCTCAATTAAATAAGCTTAAAAACAAATTTATGAGTTTTTAATGACGTTGGAAATGGGAGCAGAGGAAGACCGATAAAAATTGGCACAATAAAGTATTTCAAATACTTGGAATTGGTTAGGTCGAGTCGGAACAATTGGCGGGTATGGATGAGGTGATGTAGGAATATGAAAGAGGCGATGATTGTTAGCAAAGACAGATTGGTGTGGCGTTCTATTCTCTCTGCCTACATTTCCGGGAAGCAGCGTGATTGTTAGTTGGTTTGCTTGTTAAGTATGTATAGTACAGGCTGCATCTACCTTTGCCTCATATATTAGTATTATTTTTTTTAAATTGATTTTTAATAGAGCCTTCTAGAGAAAATTCTCCTTGCCTTTTATGTACAAGGATTTATAGCATATTTATTTAAAATCTGAAACATGATAGTCGATTTAAATAGTTTATATTAAATTAATACAGATGTTCCTTAAAAGAATATTAAAGATACAACGATACAATAAACACAATGGACTCAATTTATTTACAACATTTTGAGTGTGTCCAAACACTTGTTCACAAAATCTGGATTATCTCCAATTACAGGAGCTATTTTCATGCCCAGACTTCCATATTCTTCTTCATCTTTGATGAGATGTCAAAAAATAATATGAAAATAGCTCCTGCAATTGGAGATAATCCAGATTTTGTGAACAAGTGTTTGGACACACTCAAAATGTTATAAATAAATTGTCTGGTCAAATTAAAAGCTTAAGTAATAAAAATGAAAATGGTATTTTCTAACGTTTCTCATGTGTGTGATTGAAATCCAGGATTTGGACCTCACATACTACATAATATAAGAGTTTCTGTTTCATAAAAAGCTTCGTTTCATCTCACCAATAGATGTCTCTAGTGAAGTTCTAGTGATTCAAGAACAAGGTTTCTAAATTGGTTCATATATATAGAACTTCCAAGAATTTGAGTAGTGTGGTTGTCAATAATGGGTAGAATTGGTGAATGTTACACATGTGTAAAATGATCACTTAAACCAGCCTATGACGGTCGTCAGCCCCGTAAATGCCGAGACTCCCATATTCTTCTACATCTTTGATGAGATGTCAAAAAACAATATATAAGTAGTTGTTATTTTATCAAGTGGAGATACATATTTGTCACGATAGACATACGCATAAATTAGCATCTAATTTCGCTTTTAGTTAATGTATTAGTTGTGTTCGACTAATCGGTTATTAGATTTGATAAATTCATCGAACGCCATTCCCCCTTCGTGAGTGATGGATGAATATTTCATATCTGACCCGACCGACAGTTCCGTACCTAGAGGAAACCGATCGATTACTTATTAATCTAACAGCGTTCGAAGGCGAACTTCAAACGCAATCAAATCATTAAATTACTAAGGACTTCATTTTGGTGAGAAACTAAAAGTCGAACAATTATATAAATATTGATAGCGTCTTATTTAGAAAATATGACTAGACGAATAAGACAAGAAGAATTTTTTTTTATTTATTGAACGGCCTTTAATATAATACAAATACCATATACAGTGTTTATGATAATATATGACGCGCTTCGTCTTATTAAGACATTATCAAATAAACTGATAATAAGACGAAACGCGTCACATATTATCATATCTTATATATAAATAGTAATAAAGTAGAATTCAATCCAATAACCTTGTTTAATTTTGGATATATAATATTACCCAACAATTCAAAATGAAATTCTACCAACTGTCTGCGGTTACAATAAATAACTATGTAGTTATATTATTTATTGTTCCGGCATTCACTTTGCGGTAAGACATGATGAAGTTTTAAAAGAAAAACAATTGTTTTTTACCATTTGAAAAATATTTAGTATATTTAAAAAAAAAACGATACATTTTCTTCAAAATGCAAAAACAACACTTTCTGCCCTGTAGCGGGTAAATATTAAGTTAAAAATATGCCACTTTTGCTGGGATATAGTACATTTTCAGAGCTTTCCGAAAACATGCATTACTGAAAATGGGCGAATTTCGATATATGACGTTGTTGAAAAGAGTAAGCGATATATGATATAGTTATGTATGGGTTCCAAATTTGAGCAGTATGGTTGTCAATCATAGGTAGAATGGTGAATGTTACTCGAGTATAAAGTAATAACTTCAAACAGCCTATGGCAGGTCGTAAGCCCTGTTAATAGCCAGCTTCTATATTCTTATTCATCTATGTTTTGATGTAAAAATGCCAATTTGAAAACCCTTGTTATTGGATAATTTATAAAATGACGTTACGATCGTTGTCCCATACCTCCTATTCGTCCGTTGAGACTACAACCAAGAGAGGGTTAGGGTCTATATTATAGGTTAGGTATTAATGTAGGTTTTAAGTTAGGACTTGAGGGTTCTCCAAGTAAAGTATATAAAGGTCAAAATCGGAAATCGATCGGATCAAGTTAAACATAATCGTATAAGGTAATTATTATTTCGATGACAGGGGAATTTGAACCCTAAGGGTGAATTAGTTACCAGGTTTAATTACTTCAACTGAAACTTGCTTAGGGAACAATGAATTACATACTAACTACGAACATTTTTCAATATATTAGTAGCACTTAGCCAAACGTTGCTGTGACTCAGTCTGCTTAAATTTAAAAAAAAAAAGTAAACACAATATTCTAACATATTTAATCTTACTATGCTTGTGGGTATGCAATTATGCAAACGTCAAGCACTGTTTATTATTGCGTGTCTTGCTATTACATTCAATAGATGGCGCTGTCATTGCGGAAAAACAGTTTTTTTTAAGTATGTTTTTTACCTGCCGTAGGTAATTAAACACGCACGTATTCGAATGCAATCGGTAAAGATCACATATTATTTATCTGATTTAAATATCTCTCTGCCTACCCCTGTGGAGATGCGGCATGATGCATAGTTAGTTAGTTACTTCTAAAAATAAATAGAAACTCGTCTAATAATAAATCTTCTTCTTCTCACCCTTATTCGCATCTGAAGATGCATAGGGCACAGCATCACATAAACGCAGTGTTATCTTGATGGTTAGCACATGAAGGGAAGGTGATTAGCCGTCCGCTTCAAGTACTAATTCTGGGTAATATTGAATTCATATTAGAGTGAAAAAAAAACTTATATTTATTTGACCCCCCTGGGAATCGAACCCGGGACCTCCAGAACGGTAGCCGAGAGTGCTGACCATTACACTACGAAGGCAGAATGTCTGCTTCCGTAGTGTAATAGTCTGCATCATATTAAACGCAGTATTATCTTGATCGTTAGCACATGAAGGAAAGGTGATCAGCCCTCCGCTTCAGGTACTAGTTCTGGATAATATTGAATTAATATAAGAGTGAAAAATCACTTTCATTTATTCGACTCTCCCTGGGAATTCAACCCGGGACCTCCAGTACGGCAATCGAGCGTGCTCACCATTACACTAAGGAAGCGGACAGTTAGATAGTTAGTTAGCAGACTTTTATATTATTCTTCATCTATGCTGAGATGTCAAAAAATGTAAAAAAAAAACGCTGTTTAGAGATGGTGCAAACAACGTTTAAGTGCCACCGCGATTGCCAAACTTCATAGTGGATACTAAATGGGTAAATGAAAAATATCTTAAAATAAATACAATTTAAAAATACCGCCATTTTAAAGAGACGTTGAATTTAAGATGGCGCCAGCGGGAAAACTTCGCTCTGAGGAGGATGAAAAACCTCCCGAAACTTCGGTTTCCTTTCCACGTCCATTTTAAACTTCTGGGATCGCCAATTAATGGTTAATGGCAGTTTTAGGGATGATGAAGTTATCCCCAGAAAGGATACATAAAGTTACTTATCTGTCTAAATAATCTACTATAGCAGTGTTCCGCAAACTTTTTCTGTTCAATGTACACCTGCAAAATTAAGAATCTTTAGATATATACCAAAGAAAAAAACAAAGTTTTTTTAATGTTGATTTATTATTAAAATGAATATAATCCGAATACATGCATAACATATCGTTCACTCCTTTCAACAACGTCATATATCAAAAATCGTCAATTTTCAGTTGAGCATGTTTTCGGAATGCCCAAAAAATGTACTCTATCCCAGCAAAAGCGGCATATTTTTAACTTAATATTTACCCGCTACAGGTTAGAAAGTGTTGTTTTTGAATTTTGAAAAAAAGGTTTTGTTTAATTATTTTTTTAAAATAACTCAATATTTTTCAAATGGAGAAAAAACAGTCAGGTTACCTAAAAAGATCTGTTGCACAGTAAAAAGTTACCTAAAAAACAGTCAGGTTACCTAAAAAGATCTGTTGCACAGTAAAAAGTTCAATAAGTGGCTTGATATTTATTTTTAATATATTTTATTATATTTTTAAACCTTAAAAACGATCTCTTGAGAATAATAATAATAAAACCCTTATCCGCACCCCAATGGTGCATAGGGCACTGCGTCATATAAACGCAGTGTTATCTTTATCGTTTACACATGAAGGAAAGGTGATCAGCCCTCCGCTTCAGGTACCAGTCCAGGGTAATATTGAATAAATATGACAGTGAAAAAATCACTTATATTTATTTTACCCCCCTTGGGAATCGAACCCGGGACCTCCAGAACGGTAGCCGAGCGTGCTGACCATTGCACTACGGAGGCGGACCTCTCTCTCTTGAGAAATCAAGTTTTTTATTTATGACGTAGTTGAAAGGAGTGAGCGATATGAAGTTTGATGCGAAATGTTAGTATACTTAGTTAAGTAAGTAAGTCTACTTAGTTGAGCACAGGCGATAAAAAATTGGAGCAATTATTGATAAGGCTACTCTCACCGTTGATCGTCCTCAGGCGTTCTCTTTTTATTTTTTATTTAATAGTATTCACAGTCTTTCAGCTATTTCTAGGCGTGTTATCTTCACAAAACTAGATTTTTTTCACAACCACACACCAGTGTGCCGCGGCCCACACTTTGCGGAACACTGTATTATAGTATTCATGACCCTTATTACCACTTTCGATTGGAATTATAACGAACGTTTACCATCCCCTAGGAATGAGGGGTTGATTGGATATTCAGATCGTTATTATTTAGTTATAGTAACATTTGATTGTCACAAATTTTGTCCGCCTACCGTGCTGGAGGTCCCGGGCTCGATTCCCAGGAGTCCCAGTTTGAAAATAAATATTAGTGATTTTACACTCTACCCTCTACTGGTTCCTGAAGCGCAGGAGTGAGCACCTTGCCTTCACGTAAGTAATTATCGAGATAACATGGCGTCGATGTGATGCAGTGCCCTATGTACCATTGGGTGCCGATAAGGGTTAGAAGAACATTTGATTGTCACAAAAAACCCTTTTGACATAATACCAGGTTCGATTCCCAGGGGGGGTCAAATAAATACTTATTCATTTCGTTTAGTTTGGTTTCATTTTAGTTTACATAGTTATTTTTTCCCTCTTATATTTATTCAATATTTCATCTGGACTGGTATCTGAGGCGGAGGGCTAATCACCTTTCCTTCATGTGTTTTTTTTTAAGAATAACCCGGAAATTCTCTATTTGAGGCTTGTCTGAAGGTAGGATAGTAAAGATAGGGAAGGTAAATGTGAAAAATACATCACAAGCACCCAGACCAATTGAAAATAAATATTTTTGCAGTCGAGCGTCTACCCAACTACGCCACGGCGTCAGTTAACGATCAAGAAAGCACTGCGTTTATATGATGCATTGCCCTATGCACCATTATAATGCGGATAAGGGTATGAATGAAATGAAATGAATGAAATGTTAATTAATTCTGGAACAAGGTCTCGATGTTGGAATATTATTGGCACATCCTTTATTTCAGTGGAAGTATGGATATATCGTAGTCATACAGGAGAAAGTGACCAAGTGCATTTTTTACAAAAACGTGATCATTGACTATTTGATATCTTACTAGCTTAATATTGCCCTGAAAACATCCCAAAGGATTTTAAACTTGGAAGTATAATATATTGACTTGGTAAAAATGACTAACTGCATTGATGTTTATTGTCTTGCCAAGCAAAAGTGACTTAAATGGGCCTCCTGAACATCCACTGAGGATAAAATACACTCAAAATAATTATTTGATGGTCCCGAGTTCGATTCCCAGGGGGAGTGAAAATAAATATTGGTTATTTTACACTAAATATTTATTGATATTACTCTGGACTGGTCCCTGAAGCGCTGGAGTGATCACCTTGCTTTTAGGTAAATAAGATCAAGATAACTATGCGTCAATACGATACAGTGCCCTATGCACCATTGGGTGCGGATAAGGGTTTCATTCAAACCGAAGATATGTGTATTGAAATTATCCTTCATTTCGTGTACGTCCTTACGTTTTGGTAGTTGGTCACTTTCTCCTGTACGACTACGATATGTAAATGTATATGAATTTTCCTACTGAATTTCTCGTAATAATTACGCCTTTGATGGCTGGTTATTTCAGCGCTGAAACTGAAAGCTGCCAGCGAATGCTTATGAAATAATAATTATAGTGTAATGCTCTCCTCACGATATTAAACGTAATGTAGTTTTACTCTCATTCGAGGAGAGAGCATTTAATAAATAAATGAATAAATACCTCCATTAGAATAATTTCGTCAGTTTAAAGACGAAGCGCTTAGCTGAGATAATTTTCATAAAGGTAATTTGAAGTATCAGCCTTTCGGAGTCTAGGTTGTTCAAAAAGAGAGCCAAGTCAGAGGGAATGTGTATCGTCAAATACAGATCAAAACGAAGGTTTGATAGTCCCAAGAATCAACAATAAATATGGGAGTCCAACACTGCAATATATCGTTCCGAACATTTTTAATTTGTTGCCGACGGATGTTAGAGGTCAAAATAAAATATGGAACGAAGGCAAAATAAAGGAATGGGTGTTGTAAAAAAAAAATTATTCTTATTTTTTTTCTATTTTTTAAATTGTTAAAAACAATAAAAAATGTATGCAAAAAGAACTTCACCGACAAGACATACAAGGTGGCTTGGTGGGTCTCTGCATTTTTCAAATGTTTAAATATGATAAAAATTGTTTTTTTTTTTAAATAAATGTATACAATTTATGTAAATAAAAAAAAATTACAATCACCAAATAAATTCTTCTCAATTTTATAATTATTTATTATATCAGGCATTGGATTATTTACCCTACGGATGAATTGTCCATATTATAGGAGCCTCAAATTGAGATGAACCTTAAATATCTTTCTGAATATAGGAAAGAAGCTTAAGGATTAAGAATGTACTAGCAAATATACAATTCACTACGCAACCAACTTCGCGAGGAGCCAAATATGTCATTCACTCCTTTAAACAACGTCATATATCAAATATCGTTAATTTTCAGTTCTGTAAGTTTTCAGAATGCCCAGAAAATGTACTATGTCCCAGCAAAAGTGGCATATTTTAAACTTAATAGTTACCCGCTACAGGGCAGAAAGTGTTGTTTTTGCATTTTGAAGAAAATGTATTGTATATATTTTTTTAAATAAACTAAATATTTTTCTAATGGAGAAAAAACTTTCAGGTTTTACCTAAAAAGATCTGTTGCACAGTAAAAAGTTCAATAAGTGGCTTCATATTTATTATTAATACATTATATTATATTTTTAAACTTTAAAAACGTTCTCCTGAAAAATCAAGCTTTTTTATGACTTTCTTGAAAGGAGTGAGCGATATACCATTTTACCATATGGTTATATGCATATAGCAACTAGCGCTAATCTGCGTCATTCAGATATAGGGTTGAAAAAATTCGGTAGTCCCAGACTGAGGGTTAGCTAAATATTTGTTTGGCGAAATTATTATGTCATGTTAGAGTGGGTGGCGGGATGTACGTACACAATATAATATTATAAGAACGTATGAGTGATTCCGAGTACACATCTCTATCAAAAGATTACCCTAAGGCCAGACATGTGAGGCAGAAAAACGTACGTACTTGTACTAACGTCCCTAATTAGTAAGTGTTACTTTATAATAACGTGCCTAATGAGTAACTCTTAGTTTGTGTATCGTGCCCAATGAGTATCTGTTACTTTGTATACCGTGCCTTATACATGTAAGTAATTGTAACTTTATTTATTGATTTGGCGTTTAATTTGTAGAACTGCATTTTAATGTATTCTTTTTAAATTAAACACAGATTTTTTGAGTCTACTAAGTTGTATTTTATTAACAAAAACAGATAAAAAATTAATATTGTGACAATTGTTTCGCCTTGTTAGGATATTATCAAACGACATTCGTTTATCGTGCCCAATGAGTAACTGTTACTTTGTAATAACGTGCCTAATAAGTACTTGTTACTTTGTAATAACGTGCCTGTATGTAACAGTTACAATAACGTGCCTGTAGAGTAACTGTTACTTTGTATAACGTGCCTAATGAGTAACTGTTACTTTTTACCAACATTCCTAATGGGTAACCGTTACTTTGTACCAACATTCCTAATGGGTATCTGTTACTTTGTACCAACATTCCTAATGGATAACTGTAACTTTGTACCAACATTCCTAATGGGTAACAGTTACTTTGTACCTACATTCCTAATGGTTGTGAGGTGAACGCAACCAACTTCACTTTGCAAGGGTGCTGCCATCTAGCCATTATATTTGCAACTCAAATCGCACAGTAAATGAGCCAACATTAAATTTTGGTTTTCGTAATTTCGCGGAGCATTTGCAACAAGCTCGCGGAGCACCGGTTTAGAACCACTGGTTTAAAGTATCAGCTGCTAAATGAATGCCGTATTTTTGTTACCCACGCGAGTTTCCAAGGGCTCTTCACTAGAATTTTCCACGCTTTTTTTGTTTGTTAAGTAAACATGTACCTAATAACTTAGATAAAAATATTCTGTTCCATTCATAAATTTATTTAATAAACATGAATGGACTTCAAACGTTTTCATGGTCGCTCTTCAAGTTCGAATGGGATTTTTTATTGTTTTTTTTTTATTTTGAATGATTTCAGGCCTTGGTTTGGATATAATTTTTTTAAATATGAAGGGTTTAAAAATAGAAATTTGACCAACGATCAAAAATAACCTTATAGATTAAGCAAATTGATACTCAACTCTCTGATAAATACTCTAAATCACTAAAATATACATTAGAAAAGTATTCGAATCTACAAAAAAGAGACTTAGCTCTTGTGCTTGGAGAGGGACTTATACTCAATGATTATTATTTATACTTAATTAATGATATCTTATTGGTTATTGTTTCATTAAAAAATATATCAACCAAAAATATTGTTTCTCTTCCTAGCTCCATCCCAACTTATCATTTTCTTTACTGTTGGGGTCATATCTCCTTGGCTTTCTGCCATGGGTAACGTCACCTAGGATATGCCTTCGAATCATGTTTAGAAACTTGACTAACTCATTTAATTTATTTTTAAGAAATTTAATATCTTCTGATTTATTTTTTGACATCTCGTCAAAGATGAAGAAGAATATGGAAGTCTGGGCATTTACAGGGCTGACGACCGTCATAAGCTGGTTTAAGTGATCACTTTACACACGTGTAACATTCTTCAACTCTACCCATTATTGACAACCTCAATACTCAAATGCTTGGAAGTTCTATATACATATATTAATCAATTTAGAAACCTTGTTCTTGAATCACTAGAACTTCACTGGATACATCTATTGGTGAGACGTAAAGAAGCTTTTTACTAAGCAGGAACTCTTATATTTGTATTTGAGGTCCGAATCCTGGATTATAATCACACACATGATTTTGTGAACAAGTATTTGGACACACTCAAAATGTTGTAAATAAATTATCTGGTCAAATTATAAGCTTAAATAATAAAAATGAAAATGATATTTTCTGGCGTTTCTCATGTGTGTGATTATAATCCAGGATTCGGACCTCACATACTAATATAAGAGTTCCTGCTTAGTAAAAAGCTTCTTTACATCTCACCAATAGATATCTCCAGTGAAGTTCTAGTGATTCAAGAACAAGGTTTCTAAGTTGGTTAGTAAATATAGAACTTCCATGAATTTGAGTAGTGTGGTTATCAATAATGGGTAGAATTGGTGAATGTTACACGTGTGTAAAGTGATCACTTAAACCAGCCTATGACGGTCGTCAGCCCCGTAAATGCCCAGACTTCCATATTCTTCTTCATCTTTGACGAGATGTCAAAAAATAAATCAGAAGATATTAAATTTCTTAAAAATAAATTAAATGAGTTAGTCAAGTTTCTAAACATGATTCGAAGGCATATCCTAGGTGACGTTACCCATGGCAGAAAGCCAAGGAGATATGACCCCAACAGTAATGTTGATTTTTCCATTCCTACAAAGGTTTTACCATTTCATCAAAGGTATTTCCACTACAACGAAGGATTTTCTGTCCTCAGCCGATGCTCGGCAGCATCGCCAACAGCCGGCGGAGACCAGCCCTGCACGGGGCCAGCGAGGCGGGGCTGGACGTGGAGTACTACCGCCTGAGGAGCTTCAGCGTCAGCGCGCACGGGGCCGTCAGCAACCTCGGGGACTGCCTGCGCAGCCGCAGCATCAGTTCGGTCACCAGCGCCGGCTCCAACAGGAGAGACAGGTAACCTAAGCATCTATGTACAATTCATTTTTACCTTGAACATATCGTCGTAAAAACTCTCATCTCACGATTACATTTTTTTGTTGCATGAGAAGTTTCGATGGTTGTAGTACATATATGATTTGACAACATTTTGAGTGTGTCCAAATACTTGTTCACAAAATCTGGATTATCTCCAATTACAGGAGTTATTTTCATATTATTTTTGACATCTCATCAAAGATTCCTTCTTCATCTTTGATGAGATGTCAAAAATAATATGACAATAACTCCTGTAATTGGAGATAATCCAGATTTTGTGAACAAGTATTTGGACACACTCCAAATGTTGTAAATAAATTATCTGGTCAAATTATAAGCTTAATAATAAAAATGAAAATGGTATTTTCTGGCGTTTCTCATGTGTGTGATTATAATCCAGGGTTTGGACCTCATATACTATATAAGAGTTTCTGCTTAGTAAAAAGCTTCTTTACATCTCACCAATAGATGTCTCTAGTGAAGTTCTAGTGATTCAAGAACAAGGTTTCTAAATTGGTTCATATATATATAGAACTTCCAAGAATTTGAGTGATGTGGTTGTCAATAATGGGTAGAATTGGTGAATGTTACGCGTGTGTAAAGTGATCACTTAAACCAGCCTATGACGGTCGTCAGCCCCGTAAATGCCCAGACTTCCATATTCTTCTTCATCTTTGATGAGATGTCAAAAATAATATGATTTGACAGTTGCGAATGTCAAATTGCGTTTACATTTCTGTTCAGTAAGGTTTGGCAATTCATCATGAATCGTTTAACGCCAGAACAACGTGTCCAAATCATGGGAATTTACTTTAAAAAAATTAATGTGCTTTCCAAGTTCACATAGCACTTTTACTGAAGAATTATGTGTAATGATGAAGCTTATTCTGGTTAAATGGCTTCGTCAATAAGCGAAATTGCCGTATATGGAGGGAAGACAATCCTAAAGCCATTAACGAATCACCATAACATCCATAAAATTTACCGTTTGGTGCGGTTTACACGCTAGTGGCATCATCGGTCCTTATTTTTTTGGAAATGAGGAAGGAACTGCCATTACGGTAAATGGCGAGTGCTATAGAGCCATGGTTGATTAATGTTATACGAGTATATAATAATACAATATATCAATATTAATTGAGCAAATAAAACAAAGAGTAGGTTTGATCAAATAAATTTTATTAGTTCTTCATACAAAAAATAAAATAGTAAAAAAAATGATCACTTGCATAAGATTTTCATTGAAAATTGATTAGCCCATCATTTTGTATCAAATATTGCATTGAGGCAGTCAAAGAAAAAGTGGACCATCTCATAGTATGACCAAAAGTGCTTTTCCATAGTGAACTGTATTTTGGTCTATAAGTGAGATGGTTCTTTTTTGCCATACCTGTTTCAATCAGTAAAAGCTTGTTAATTCAATCCAGGGGAACAAAAATATATGCTCCATATTCCATTTCCGAAATTTTGTATTTTTGGTGACAAAATAACTACAGCTACTGACCATTATCTGCACCCAATGTTGCATGGCGCACTGCATCAAATTGATGCAATGTTAAGTTGATCGTTTATTATACAAAGGTAAAGTGATTTTCGTCTGCCTTTGTAGTGTAATGGTCAGCTCGCTCGGCTACCAGGTCCTGGGTTCGATTTCCAGGGGGGGATCAAATAAACATAAGTTATTTTTTCACTCTAATATTTATTCAATATTACCCTAGACTGGTACCTGAAGCGGGGAAGGCAGATCACCTTTCCATCAAGCTTTAACAATCAAGATAACACTGCGTTTATATGATGCAGTGCCCTATGCACCATTGGGGTGTGGATAAGGGTTTGAAGGTGATTAATCCTACACTTCGGGTACTTGTCCATGGAATATTAAATAAATATTACAGTTAAAAAAAACACTTTTTTGTCTACATTTGATCTGATGATGATGATGATAGAATGAATTATGAATAATCAAAACGCATTGAATCTGTTGTTTGAAAAAAAAAATATGATCAGAATTTTTTATTTAAAAAAAGTACAATGAAATTGTTAAAATTAACAACCTTTTACTGAATTAAAAAAATTACATAATATACATATTTGTTTTATACATAATATTATGCAATACTTAAAAATAATTATACACACATTTGTATTCTGTCATCATTAAAAATACCACCTTCGATATATGTATGTTATGCTGTTTACATTATATTGCCATTTTTCATAAATTGCAAGAAAATAAATAATTTTTTTAATAAAAACTTAACAAACATATGAATATTTAAAGCTTTTAGTTTATTTGGAGAAATATAGCACCATGAATATTGCACTTAAAATATACCGGGACAACATAAATGTTATAAAATAAAATCTAGAGATGGTAAGTTTTATTTTATTATTTTTACATAATTTCTATCTTTATAATAAATAGATTTTATATATTTTTTTCATGTAAAAAGAGAGAGTCAGATATCAATTTTTATACTCCCAGAAAGGTTAAAATCTATTGTGACACGTATTTTGATGCATTCCGCATCACTTTTATTCAAACGGTGTGTGAAAATGATGTGAAATGCATGGAAATACATGTCACAGTGAATTTTAAGAAAAAGTGAGATTTTAATTATGTACGTTTAAAAATTATACAAATTCATCAATTCTGGCTTAAATAATTATCTTTGAATATGAAATTAAATGGAGGCCTCAAGTAATTGATACTCCGGATCCCTTTCACTGGATCCGGTCCATCCCAGGCTATGTTGAAATGCCGGATGAAGTTGATGACGGCCACTTCCAATTCCAGCTCTGCGAATCTTCTGCCGATGCAGGAACGGGAACCAAACCCAAAGTGCATGGTGGAAAATGGATGCGCCTTCTTGTAGTATAGTTCCGAGTCCACGTTCTCTCTCAACCAGCGCTCAGGGATGAATTCCATTGGCCTTGCGAACTGTTCTTCCTTTATCGATAAGTATTGATGAACGAAGAATATTTTTGTCTGAAAAAATAAAATTATTATGACATTGTTGTCGGAAGCCAGTAATACCACATCGATAATTAAAAGTTGAGTGGGAAATGCGATAACTGAAAATGATAAAAATCAGGGGTTCCTAAAGTGTCCGCCGTACAAAGTTAAGAGGGGCGCCGTGAGTCGATCCTCTATCATTATCCAAAGCCACAGATATTCTCGGGTACTATAAAGCAACAATTTATTTTTTGAGAGCTAGCATCTTTCTACCCAACTACTATTATTGTAGGTACCTACCTATTTCTTTCGACTGTAATATATGTATATACATATATAGTCACATTGTCTTTTCCAAATAGCTTACTAAGCTTATAAGTGCGCCGCGGGCTGAAAAAGATTGGGAACCCCTGATATAAATAATAAATAGTGCTGGAAAGATGATAATAATTTCTTGTGATTAGGATTTAATGCTAGGTGGGATAGGTTTGTTTTTTCCATGCTTTGTTGGGATTGTGATAGGCTTGTCCCAAGACAAACATTTCGCAACTTGTGAAAGAGATCCGTAATAGAATGTCAATGAATAATGGATGAGCATTTCTACAAATGCCTCTGCACTGCTCCGTGTCCGTCTACTGTGCCGGTCGGGGTTGTGGAGGCGTTGTGTACCGGCCAACATTGGGTTGGCATCAGATCTAGCTGACTAACTGAACTAACTGACTTTTAATACCTTTCTCTGCCTACACTGGGGCACTTTTAGAAACTTGGTGGTGGTTTTACAAACTTGTATTTATTTAGATTGGCAGTGACATTGAAAGTTATTAAATACAAATTCACAGTAAAATCGAGATACAATTGTGATTCACATTTTCTAATAATTTTCGCAACTTAGTTCATAAAATAGAATGGCTTTGCATCAACGCCTGTCAGGAAGCCTAGATGTGCGTATGTGCGGATAAACCTAGTATGACTGATATTCAAATGGTGATATAAGAAACAGTGCAAGGCGATAAAATTAAGAAAGGTGTGTTGAGATGTTTTGAGCGTGTGAATCAAATGGTAGAAGAAAGAACAGTAAAACAAATTTATGAACCAAATGTGGTCGGTAATAGAAGCGGGGAAAGACCAGGTAGACTTGAAGAAGAAGGTATGATCGAGTGCTTCAAATACTTGAACGTGGTCAGGTCAGAAGTCAAAATAATCGGTGGGTTTGTATTAGGAGATCATGAATTTGGAAGAGCTAGTTAGTTTTGGTCGGATAAAAATTGACAAAATACAGCTAGTTGCTCTCACCCCCTTTGGTATCCTGTACCCTGAGAGGACCGTGTCCTTGGTGAGGTTCCTCATGGTGCCTGGGGTCACAGGATATATCCTGGCAGCCTCCTTGATGCACGCCCGGAGGTAGGGCAGCTGGTTCAGGTGTTCCGCTTTCACCGGAAGAGATGTGGAGGGCAGGATACACAATATTTCTTCACGGAGCTTCTCCTGCTTGATATTGTTGTTGGCCAAGTGGTACAGGATGTTCACAAACGCAGTCGAAGTCTATAATTGAAATAATAAGGGTTGTAGATTCAATGGGTACTATGCATACTCTTTTAAAGGTGTCTGAACTTGATATGAAACATATAAAATTTTTCCATTTGTTGCAAAAGAAGTCTGAGCATCCCAGGGCTTACAACCTGGCATTCGGGTGGCTTAAGTGATCACTTTATATACTCGTATAACATTCACCACTCTGCCCATTTTTGAATATCCATTCTTCTAACCCTTATCCGCACCCGAATGATGCATAGGGCACTGCATCATAAAGAAGCAGTGTTATCTTGATCGTTAAATACAAGAAGGAAAGGTGATCAGCCTTCCGTTTCAGGTAGAATTCCAGGGTCATATTAAATAAATATTAGACTGAAAAATCACTTATATTTATTTTGACCCTCTTGGGAATCGAACCCGGGACCTCCAGCATGGTAGCCTAGCGCGCTAACCACTACACTATGGAGGCGGACAAATGAATGAAGCGGAAATTGAATATCCAGAATGCATTAATTCTTGAAACCTGTATATATATGCAATGGTCTTAGATCCTTCCGCATAACGGTAAGATTTTTGATATATTTGTGAAATAGTCCGATCGTTACGGCATCAGTTGAGGAATTTGTAAAGTATTTATAAAGCTTTTTTTTCATTTGGGTAAAATGGTTCAGCACTGAAATGGTCAATGAAACGCTTAATCTAATTTACTTTACCGTGTCTATTCCGGCCAACAGCATGTCCGTGACCATGACCACGGCCACTTTAGGGTCAATATCGAGTAATTTCTCCAACACGCTGGCTTCTTTTTTCCCTTCTGTGGTGACTCCGGATTCTTTCTTCTTCTTAATTCTTTCCAATGCGGAGTTGATGTTTACTTGAGCTAAGCTGAAAAATAATAAAAATATATTGGATAACGTACCAATGAGTTGAAGATCACACGCTTTATTTTACAGCAAATGTAGTACAGTAAGTCTTCTACTTACGTGATTTCGACTTACGTGAATTTGTACTTATAAAAAAATATTTCGTTTGTTTACATAAACTATTGTGTTGATGTAATAATGAGAGAGAGAGAGAGGGAGAAACAAACGGCACTGGCACCTCTCCCCCCTCCCTTCACCGTTACTGTCCACAGGATGTGATTAAGAACTAAGTCATAATTTCACATTCTCATTCTAGGATTAGAACTTTTTTTTCAACACGATTTTTCGAATGATATGAAAACTTTTAGAACAAATTAATCACATAAGTAGAGGACTTACTGTATTTCTGAATATTATTATGAAGATCACAAAAATATGAATCGAATTGTTTGAATTTTTTAAAGTTATTGAGTGAAAAATTGTTTTAGATCCCCTTCTTAGGTCCGGGGGGGGGGGTTAGTACACGTATTGTCACATGAATCATGACCAGTCAGTACACATGTCAGCCAAGGGAGTCTAGTAAACGTCACATGCTCTAGCCATCTGTCTGTAATGTCAGTCCTTCAATGTGACATGTGTAAAGGAAATATATTCATATTGTGTCACAGCTGGATGGATATGTACAAATTTTAAAAACCATTACTCTTAAAAATTTTATTTTATATAGGTTTTCAAAATCTCAAAGTTTTAAGAAAATTTAAATGATTTTATATATTACTGTTTCATTTTAATATATGTATTTTGTATATACTTATATGTTTGTATAATAACGGCAAATTTATTTAAAAAACAAAAAAAGGACAAAAAATTTCGCTTTGGTTACTACACCCGCATACTTTTTAACAGATCAAAGCAAAGCAACCTTGCTACTGAATGTTTAAGGAAGGACCAAATAATAACATATAAAAATGTATTTATGTATATATGTAAGTTTAAATGTATGCATATATGTATCCGTATTTATTCCACAAAACGATATATCGACTGTGTGCTCTAACTACATTTTTGTCAATTTTGATATATTTGGTATATGTTATCAACTGACCGTTATCTATAAATACAAACAAACAAAAAAAAATATAAAATTAATTACGCCTAGTTTTCAGGCGTATGAGACGCTAACTACATCGAATTTTTGAAATGAACTGAACTCCAAAAACGCTAACTACTTAATTTTGACAAAGCATAAGGTTTTAAAACGATGTAATACATTATTTTATCGTGTTTTTTAATGTAGAATACTAGTTTTTATAATACTGATAAAACTGTTAATTTATAAAAAAGAATACATTGAAAAAATCTTCTAAGCCTCTCCTGTAAAGTAACAGATTTGCAGATAGAGTACTTTACGTAGGGGCCGTTGATATGATAGATGTTTGAAATGAGGAATGAGGAAATAAAGCAAATTAAGTGTTGAGATATTTTGGACATGGGTAACGAATGAGTAGATATTTGTGAACAAATATCTGGACACACTTAAGATATTGCGGATACTCACTTGAGCTGCTCATCGTACAGCCGCATCGCCCTTCTATAGTTGGAAGTGGCGACGTATCTCCAGATGCTGGCTTGGAAGTCCAGCTTCTCGCTGGCCGCCAGCACGTCCTGGACGTTCTGCACCATCCTGTTGGGGATGGAGTCCGCCGGAAGGTCGTCGGCGAGACAGCCGAGTCTCGTGTCCAGGGCCAGGGCGGCGATGCTCTCCAGCGCCCAACGATTAGCGTCGGCCATGATGCAGTCTCCGACTCTGTTCTCGGAGTCGCGTTTTCGTTTGATCCTGAAAAAAAAAAAATATGCATATGGCCTAAATGATACAATCCCATTTTACGATATTATTCTGGTGTTCCATCTTGTAGCATTACAATATTTTTCTTCTTCGAACCCTCATCCGCACATGATGTAGATGAATAATGGTCGAGTGGAAATGCGATGACTGACCATTTTCTGTAAATGTCTTTGCACTGTTCCGTGTCTGTCTGCTGTGCTGGTCGGGGTTGTGGGCGTCTGTGTACCGGCCAACGTCGAGTCGGAATCAGATCTAGCCGACTAATTGAACTAAACACTAATCCCTTTCACTGCCTACACCGGGGTACTTCTAGAAAATTTGGTGATAGACTTACAATCTTGTATTTATTTAGATTGGCAATGATAGGTACATTGAAAGCTTTTTCACAGTAAAATCGGGATACAATTTTATATTGTTTCACATTTTCAATAAATTTCGCAACTTAGTTTAAAAAAAATTGCTTAGCAAGAACAGATCTGTCAGGAAGCCTAGATGCTATTATATCAGATCTGGGCATGTGGTGGGACAGCTTTCAATACAAATCCGCACCTGATGGTGCATAGGGCACTGCGTCATATAAATACAGTTTTATCTTGATCGTTAACACTTGAAGGAAAGGTGATCAGCCCTCAACTTTAGGTCAATATATATCAGTCCAGGGAAATATTGAATAAATATTACAGTGAAAAAAATCTTATATTTATTGGATCCCCCCCCCCCCGTTCCGAGAATCGAACCCGGGACCGTATGTCGCTTTTGCTGGGATAAAGTACATTTTCTGGGCATTCCGGAAACATACACAACTGAAAATTGATGAATTTTGAAATATGACATTCTTGAAAGGAGTGAGCGACTTGTGAAAAGTTTACCATCGTTGAACGTTCTTGTTTCTAGTTCTCTGAATTCTCGGGTGTGGATAAAGAATTAGGAAACACAACCAAATGCAACTTACTTCTCCACAAAATCTACAGCTATGACATCCACCGGCTCCACGTACTGTCTGACCATCTTTGGCTGCATCATTATAGTATTAACTTTGTTCCTGAAGTGGTACCAATCATAGCCATTCCTGAAAAATTAATGCAAAAAATTGACACAGGACAGACACTGGCTATCGGCTGTTAACCCTTTCCGGTCCCCCAAAATTAAAAAAAAAAAAAATCTATGTAGACAGTTGCATTCTAATTGGAAAAATCGTTAGTCCTCTGCTCCACATACTGTAGCAATAGATACGAGTGACAAAAATGTAAGCTTGGAATTAAAATAAATAATACTAATGATGAAAAAATGTCGAATAACATGCGACATGGGACTTAAGAGCAAAAACTCGATGTCGAATGAGATTCCACATTGGACCAGTAAAGGTTAACCCTTTGCCCGTACCACATACGGGCGAAAAATAGAGCTGAACATGATGCCAACTTCAGAAGTTAAGGTAATCGTTGCCTTTAAATTTGCTATCCGATGTTGCCAACCCCGGAAATCCGAACTCATTGAGGATGTGGCCTGTTCGGATTTGGAAAATTTTAGATTAGCCGAGAAATTTGTAATGCAGTCCATACTCGTACGTAAAACGTAGTTGCGTTGTACGTGCCTTTCAAGGTATATGTACATTATTTGCAATTTTTTACATTTCAATCCAATATAACAGTACTGAGTAGCAATACAGATACAGTACTGTATACTTTATTAAGTTTTCAAATTTTTTAATGAATTTTTTATTTTTATTTTTTATTTCTTAAATATAAATTACCTATTTTTATTAATATTAATTTATTTTTACCCTCCCCTCCTGGGAATCGAACCTGGCATTGAACTCGGGACTTCCGGCATGGTAGCTAAACATGCTAATCATTACACCACGGAGGCGGACAACACTGTGTTAAAACCCTGATAACAGTGTGTTAAACTTGCATACGGTGTTTGAAAATGATGTGGAAAGTATCGAAACACATATCGCAATAGATTTTTAAAAATAGAGGTAATTTTTCTCCTGTTCGTGTCATGTCAGGTTTCTTGACGTGGACCATCACTTGAGAGTAATTGTCCTAGTCTTGGGCAGCTCTAAACAGCGCCTCGGCGGTCCTGATCCCCGTCCAATCTCATATATTCTGGAGCCAGGAGATCCATCTTCTGCCCACATCTCATTGAGCGGTAATTACCAAGTAAAATTTTAATTGAAAATGTAAAAAATCAATCAAATACGTACGATGTGAGAAGCCCTTTTGCGTCCTTGAACACTTCCTGGCGCTTGTTAGCCCGGAAGTAGGTCATGCTGGGCAGGATGTCCCTCTCGGGAACGGAACCTTCTTGTTTGTAAACTGTTTCTATGTCATCCGGATTGAGCACATACACCGCGTCAGGCTGACCCACAATTCCTGTTATCTTGATAACATTGCCATACTTTTTCTGCACGGCATCCACAAACTCACATATTTGTAGTTTATAGTACTCCCCTGCAACACAAATACATATGTTTTAGAGGGATGGAAAGATTGATAATGATATAGAAGGGTGAATGTTGAATGGTGAGTGAGTGAATGAATGCTGGGAGCAGAGTGAATCGTGCACTGAATTTAGTTATGGCAAATAAAACCCTATCAAAGAAAGCTAAACCGGCCGTACACAGTCCTGTGTACAGTGAGTCTGAGTCTGAGTCCTGTTACAAAATGGACTGAATGCAGTCGAAATGCATTATCTCGGAATATGCAGCAAAACGTAATATGATAGATGTTTCAATGGTGATTTAAAAAAAGAATGCAAGACTGACATAACCATTATCGATAAAAATTACAAAAGATGTGTTGAAATGGTGTCCCATGTGAATCGAATGAGTGACGAAAAAATAGTAAAACAAACTTGTGCGGATGTGGTTTGTATTAGAAGAAGAGGAAGACCGAGGAAAACTTGATATGATCTATTTCATACTTGAAATTGGTTAGGTCAAGAAACGGAATAATTAGCGGGTATGTATGATGAAATACATTAATGTGAAAATGGTGAAGATTGTTTGCAAAGACCACCCCTTAGGAATCGAACCTGGGACCTCCAGCACGGTGTTAACAACGCTAACTAATACACCACGGAGGCGAACTCTATTCTTGGGCGATAAAATGACAAAAGTGAAGTCAAAGGTTAACTTTTCTTTGGTATTTGTATTGATATGAGATTCAGATTTCAATATGCACACATCGCTCACTCCTTTCAACAATGTCATTTATCAAAAAACTTTTTCAGGCGATTATTTTTAAAGTTTAAGAATATAATGAAATGTATTTAAAATAAATATCAAGCCACTTATTGAACTTTTTACTGTACAACAGATCTTTTTAGGAAAAACCTGAATGTTTTTTCTCCATTTTAAAAATATTTAGTACCTATACTTATTTGAAAAAATAATTAAACAATAACTTTTCTTCAAAATGCAAAAACGCTTTCTGCCCTGTAGCGGGTAAATATTAAGTTAAAAACATGCCGCTTTTGCTGAGATATAGTACACTTTCTGGGCATTCCGAAAACATGCACAACTGAAAATTGAAGATTTTTTATATATGACGTCGTTGAAAGGAGTGAGCGACATGTACAATTTGAACCATGCCATTTCTCACCAATTTTCGGTAGAAACCTCCAAGTGTTCCCCAATATGGGAAGTGGTTTTGGTCCGGGCATGTCCTCGAAGGGCTTGGCTGCTTCCCATGTGGCTCTGTCCACGTGGCATGATGGATCCGCCTCCTGGATCCTGGCTGCCTGCCCGGCGGCGGGACACTCCGGCACTAGCGGGACATTCCCGGAGACCTGACTGCCGGGACATGACCTAGTCACGAATCTAGGGAAGAAAAAATAATTGCTTACAAAAGAAATATAAAATAAAATACAAAAATTAATTAAGTATGTTTTAAAATTTTCAATAAAACATTCAATTTTATAAAATTAAACAATTTGGTTTTAACCACTTTTTTATTATTTATACACTCTAACCTACCAGTTTCGACAAGAAACTTGTCATCATCAGGGTTTATTAAATTCTAAATCATTATAAACATTTAAATACTTATAATTAATTACATTCCCTTGCAAAAAACTTCCACACACTCTGTAAAAAATCCTCAATGTTATTTTTATCAATAAAAAAGTGGTTAAAACTAAGTTGTTTAATTTCATAAAGTTTATAAAATGTGCGACAAAGTATCTGCGAAAAAAATTCAAGAAACATTATTTTTTTTTATAATTAAACACTTGTAAAACTCAGTTTTACTTTTCACCTGTAGATGAAAACGTCTGTTAGTTTTCGAAACTAGTGTGTAATGAAATAAAAACTCATTAAGTGGTATTATACAAGTGAAATATCAACATGTCATTACACAAAGTTATGGCATCAATAAATAATATAATAAATTATTTACACAGATGAAAAAGAATACAGAACTCTGGACATTTACAGGGCTAACGACCAGTCATAGGTTAGATTGAGTGATGACTTTATACATGTTACAGTCACCATTCTACTCATGATTGACAACCACACTACTGAAATTTCGGAATTTGTATTTATGCTTGAGGCCTGGTCAGGAGTTCTTATAATCGTCAGGTATGTATGAGGAGATGCATGAATGTGGAAGAGGCGAAGAGTATTATCACATATAGAGTGGTGTGGCGTTCTATTCTCTCTGTCTACCCCTGCGGAGAAGCGGCGTGATGGTTAGTTAGTTAGTATATATATGCTTCTTGAAACTATCTTAAGGATACTATTCTTCAGCACCATCTATGGGTGATGTTAGTCAGTTTGTTTTTTATATGCAAGATGCTTCTCGATTTTTTTTACATACTAGGAGACGCCTGAAAATATCATTGATTTTTTTTTCCAATTATTTATTAACAATATTCTGAGTGTGCCCAAATCTTTGTTCACAAATTCTGGGTTTGTCTCCACTTAGGAGTCATCCAATTGATTTCTTAACATAGATGAAGAAGAACATGGATGTCTGGGCATTTGCAGGGCTTACGACCTGTAATAGGCTGGTTTAAGTGATCACTTTGTACACGTAATTTTTTTTTCGTAATCTGTAAAAAAAACTTTTTCTAATCTCTATCTCCACGCAATGATGCATAGAGCACTACACCGTACTAATGCAGTGTTATGTTAATTACATGCTGATTAGTCTCGCACATTAGGTACCAGTCCAGTATGATATTAAATAAATATTACAATAAAGAAATGGTAGCAAAGGAAATTCGGATATTCCTTCAAAAAATTTGTTTATATGTAAAATATATATATTTATATATAACATATATATTTTTTTATTATTATTATACATATATATGTATATATATATATATATATATATATATATATATATATATATATATATATATATATATATATATATATACATATATTTATAAATTTTTTTTTAAATATATAGTCTTAACAGTTATGATTATTTTACTGGGTTGTTATGCTGTGTGAAGAGACATTTTACACAAAGAGAGTCGCTATCAAAACAACTGAGATAAGAATAATAAAAATATTCCGAGATAAAAGCATAACATAAACTTGTTTTCAAATTGAAATTAATTTATCAATTGACGCGTCACTTTATTATCTACAATTGAACACTTGAAACGAACACTTAATAAATATTTTGGCTAGTCATCAAAATGTCTGAAACTCACTCGATTTATTTATTACTATCCACTAACTAACAGCCCAAAGACTTATTATTAAATAAAGCAACACAAATCAGAGTAATAAATAAAATACGACACAAAAAAAAGTTTGTTTTACCTGATATTGTGCGAACGGTTGTTTAATAAACAAACTGTGTATTTTTCGCTCGAATCTAGAATTTTCTTCAATCCGGAACTTGCGCAACGATGAAACTTCAACATTTTCACAATAAACTTGAAAATAAAGATAATTTGTACGGATGAACTTATAAATTAGCGCTGTTTTTAAACTATCCCGCCGCTAGCGTTACGCAAAATCAACAACTTGCAACCACCTGTCAGCTGACAACTAAAAAATGGTGGCAAATTGTAAACAAATTGATATCGAAATGCATAGAAAATTCTTGTAATATTATGGTCATAGACAAAAGAGTAGACTTATTTGTAGGTAGGTTGATGTTACTGTAACCAGAATACGTGACCTGCTTATACTTTGCATTGCTCTTATTTTCTTATACGGCTGAAACATTGCATCTTACAAGGGCCCAGAGTAGCCGTTGCGTTGGTATCTGTATACTCAACGAAAATAGATGGCTGCGAAGAATCTTATCCGTGCACTGGTTTGACTTTATGGGGAACGAGGAAATAAAGCGTAGGACAGTTACCCGCAGTTACAACTCTCATCAAGAAAAGGCGGTTTAGTTGACTAGGTCGTGTCGACGTGCCCTACGTAAAGTGCTCTAACTACATTTTTGTACATTTTGAAATATTTGGTGTACGTTATCAACTGACCGTTATCTACAAATATAAACAAACAAAAAAAACATATTAAATAAATTTCGCCTAGTTTTCAGGCGTATAAAACGCTATCTATATCAAATTTTCGAAATGAACTTAACTCCTAAAACGCTAACTACTTAATTTTGACAATGCATAATTATTTAAAACGATTTAATTCATGGTTTTATCGTGTTTTTAAATGTATAATACTAATTAAGAATTCCAGATAAAACCGTTAATTAATTTTTAAAAAATACGTTGTAAAAATCTTCTAAACTCTCTCCTGTAAAGTAACAGATTTGCAGATAGAGTACTTTACGTAGGGGCCGTCGATGTACTCTGTACTCCGCATGCCTCCCGAGAGCCAACTTGGTCTCTTTTATTTTTTTTTTTTAAATACAAGGTGCTCCGGTCGACAGACGATATTTCGCTCACTCCTTTCAAGAACGTCATAAATCAAAAAACTTGATTTTTCAGGAGAACGTTTTTAAAGTTTAAAAATATAATACAAAGTATTAAAAATAAATATCAAGCCACTTATTGAACTTTTTACTGTGCAACAGATCTTTTTAGGTAAAACCTGAAGGTGTTTTCTACATTTAAAAAATATTTAGTATGTTAAAAAAAATTAAACGATACCTTTTCTTCAAAATGCAAAAACAACACTTTCTGTCGTATAGCGGGTAAATATTATGCTGTAAATATGCCGCTTTTGCTGGGATAAAGTACATTTTCTGGGCATTCCGAAAACATGCACAGCAAAAAAGTGACGATTTTTGATTTATGACGTTCTTGAAAGGAGTGAGCGATTTGTAGGCAGTTTGTTGACTATTGTACACATATGGAGCACATCCCATATGATTTAATGAATGATTAATTTAATTTTTTGGTACCAGATGCTTTTTTTGGTTATTTTCTCCTTAGTTACAAAGTAAAAAAATTCATACGTCTTATTTGGGTTGGTACTTATTTTTAAAAAAAGGTTTATTTTTTGTAGAACTCCACTGGTTGGAAATGTCAACAGGAAATTAAATCGAAATTCTATTTTCAGGCCTGTTATTTTTATTTTTGAATTTTATTTATTTTTTATGTCAATAATCTATTTATAAAAAAAAAAAACACTTGAATATACCACTTAATGAGTTTTATTTATATATACGACTAGTTTCGAAAACTTACAGATGTTTTCATCTTCTGTTAAAAATTAAAACATAATTATCTATGCAATTTAATTAAAAGAAAAATTTATTTTATATTTTATTTGCATATCTTGTTGTGTACCTACCTACTATATTTAAACACAAAATTGCAATAAATTAATCTCCGAATCACTGAATCACTGACAGTAACTGAATCACTAAATGATTCATTCATCAGATCGCATCAGCAGGTCACTATATGTGAACAGATCAATGTTCGCAAACGAGATGGCGAGTGTTTTTGCATGGATTTTTTCATTTTTAATTTTAAAAATTACTTAGTCAATACCACTATTTATTAAAATCTACTGTGATCTGTAAAATGAAATCATTTTCAAACACAAAAGGTTTTTTCACTCAAGAATTACATGAAATAATATTAACTTTAAACATTAAGAGAAAACCCACTCTTAAGCAGAAAAATCAATAAAACAAATAAAGCTGGAGCCAAAGTAGGAACACTATAAGTTTTGCATAAGCCGAAGCTAGACTTCACAGACACTTTTATATTAGGTAATTTAAAATAAAATCATTCTTGAGATTAACTCGAATTGGAGAATCGGTCTCTCAATTACCGTATCTAAACGGATCTTCAGGATCCGTTCGTTCACGAATGAACCACGTCAAGATGTCTGCTGGTCCGGATACGTGATGGAAGGGGGAGCGATTGTTTTTGCCTAGAATTTTGACTCATGAATCACATGAAATTATAGTAACTTTAAACATAAAGAGTAAATCCACTCACGAGTAGGCATAGGCCATGAAACTTATAAAGTTAAACATGATAAACGGTGTTGCATAAGCCGTAGCTAGATTTCAGTCACTTGGACGTTAGGTAATTTTAAAAAAATGATGGAAAGGGGGTCTCTTGAAGAGAAAACTTGCTCAGAGAAAATATGCTTTCAAATTTGCAAATTTGAAAAGAGAAAAACTATACCAATAATAAAAGGAAATATTGTAAACCGAATCCTAACATAAAACTCAAATAAATATATCATGTTTTTTAAATGATAGATTTATATTATCCACTGACACTTCGTGATGGAATTGCATTTTTAATTTATTATTAGATTAAAACCAATATTTTTAGCTTTTCCACTTTTTTATTTGACCAGCGACCGGGTTTTGTCGTTACCGACATCACCAGTCTGATGATGTCGGTAACGACGAAACCCGGTCGCTGGTCAAATAAAAAAGTGGAAAAGCTAAAAATATTGGTTTTAATCTAATAATAAAAAATAAAAAAATTTTAAATGACCCGAATTCTTACTATATGTTGTGAATATTTGTTCTTCTCATCTCTTTCATTATTTTGCCCCCTCATTTTATCTTCAGTTCGGTCAAGGGGTTTTGAGCAGTAAGTCGTAGAAACATATGAGAGCGAAGGAAAAGTCGACATGGTATTACCCCTCTACAAACTTATTTGTGGAACGCTAATGTGCTTATTTTTATACAAATATGATTTTGGATACATTTTTATTTTAGAAATATGTATATGAAAAGAAATTAGTTCTATTGCTATAGTGTAAGTTTTACAAATAAGTCGCTCATTCCTTTCAAGAACGTCATATCGCTCACTCCTTTCAAGAACGTTTTCAGAATGTATAAAAAATGTACTATATCCCAGCAAAAGCGGCATATTTTCAACTTTATATTTACCCGCTACAGGGCAGAAAGTGTTGTTTTTGCATTTTGAAGAAAAGGTATTTTTTAATTATTTTTTTAAATATACTAAATATTTTTCTAATGGAGAAAAAACAATCAGGTTTTACCTAAAAAGATCTGTTATACAGTAAAAAGTTCAATAAGTGGCTTGATATTTATTTTTAATACATTTTATTATATTTTTAACCCTTAAAAACGTTCTCCTGAAAAATCAAGTTTTTTGATTTATGACGTTCTTGAAAGGAGTGAGCGATATATCAAAAAACTTGATTTTTCAGGAAATCGTTTTTAAAGTTTAAGAATATAATAAAATGTATTAAAAATAAATATCAAGCCACTGTTATAACCTGATCATAATGTGAACCAGGCAATCGCCATGGATCTTTCTCAAAAGGCATATACTGTTAGACCAAAAAAATCATGGATGCTGCAGAAAGATAACGTGATTCGAAGTCATGGCCTAGATGACGTTGCCCGTGACAGAGGGACCTACAACCTGAGGACGGTGAGAGCTGATCCCAACAGTTTACAAAGATGATAAGTTGGAATAGAGCCAAGAAGAAGACGATTTAAGAGCATGTTTATTTCAAGCAAATGTATACAGGCATGCTCGTTAGTAGCATGTCCTCTGTACCTTGAGAATTCTCTCGAAAATGTAATCAAACCATTCAGTTACATAACTTTTTCTCCCTTTAAAACAAGTTGTAACTAATTACATTTGTTTCTGTACCGAAAATTAGCTCAAGTTAGCATTTTGGAAAAGTTATATGGAAATAATGAATGAAACAAACACACAACAAAGAAATTATGTACCTTATTATTTCGGACATACCCATCAATTATTATTTATATTGTAAACACGGGGCCATTAACGAAAATATCAGATTATTATAACTTTTATATTTCAGCCGTCATTTAACATGGAAAGCAAGCTTTAATGGAGATAACGTCCTATCTAAAGCATTATCATTGATTAGACACAAAATCAATACCGCCGACGGAGATATTACGTTCATTTATGAAACATTTTGTTCCGAATAATAATGATATATATATATATATATATACTAGTACTACTACTACTATTACCATCACGATAGGCAGAGAGGATGGAACGCCACACTCATCTGTCCTGACATACACTCCTCGCCTCCTTCACATCCATACATCTAGTCATACATGCCCTCCGATTACGCAGACTTTTGACACCGCCAGATTTTAGGGTATATGTATATATGTATATATGTATATATATATATATATATATATATATATATATATATATATATATATATATATATATATATATATATATATATATATATATATATATATATATATATATATATATATATATATATATATATATATATATATATATATATATATATATATATGTATATATATATATATATATATTTATATATATATATATATATATATATATATATATATATATATATATATATATATATATATATATATATATATATATATATATATATATATATATATATATATATGCATAACAATTATCTTCTTCTTCTTAGCTCCATCCCAAATTATCGTCTTTGTAGACTGTTAAGGTCAGCTCTCCTAGTCCTCAGGTTGTAGGTCCTTCCTCTTAAGGTTTTTTACCCTTTCCTTGGACAAACTTGTTTCCCTGCTTCACTTTGCTTGCCCTTGTCGCGCAAGCTGGCTCTGACATATTGTCAGTCTCAGGATCACCGAGAGAAGAATCACCCTCGCTGCCAGACAGGGTAGTGCATCTTAGTGTTGCTTTTGAAAAGAAGCTTTGGTTTACTCGACTATTTCTTCTTTTGTCCGTGTCAGTTAAGGTCTCTTAGATGTCCACTATTGAGAGTAATTATCCTTGGGTAGCTCTAAACAGATTCTCGACGGTCCTGATCCCCGTCTAATCTCGTATATTCCGGAGCCAGGAGATTGGTCTTCAGCCCACATCTCGTTGATCTTCTATTTTATTGTCTTTTTTTATTATTTCAAAACATATTACATACAAAAGTCATATATACATATAATATTCCCGATGAGTAATTTCTATTTCTTATTTTGGGACATGGGATTAAGGTTAACAAGATTGGAACACAAATAATAAAGTAACAAAAAAGATTTTTTTAAATAAAAACAATAAACCGGTATAAAAATAGGCATAAGAAGCATATTTAAAAGAAATAAAGAGAAAAACGTAATGTAAGAAGCATTTTTAAAATAAACAAATGAGAATATATAAAAAATGAGAAAATAGTACAAATGAGAAAATATAAAAAACATAAGGTAAAAACAAAATATAACTAATCACTAGATATATATCTTTCTTTATTTGACTAAAAACTTTTTATCCACCTTGCGTTATTGGGTTATCAGGCGTGGAGCCTTGAGAGGCCCAGCTAAGTCAAGCGATGACCGATTACAGAATTTGACTAATGAGCCTGGATACCCATTAGGGATAGTGCATATGACTAGCATCCGAATATATAATCGTATTATATCTTGCTTGGTTTCCTTCTACTTCTCTCCCTCTACTCCTCACCTGACTCCTTCAACTACTCTTTTTTTATATATTTAAAAAAATATATAAATATATACATATTTGTTTTCAGCACCGGATCGCAAGTGGCCCCACCAGTTCCGAGAGGTCCGTACAGGGTGGCCATGCTAGGTGCCTCGGGGGTGGGAAAAACAGCCCTTACATGCCAATTTACTACTAGCGAGTACATATGTGCATACGACGCCTCATTGGGTGAGTTGAAATTCTAAATATTTTAAAAAGATAAATAAAACGAATGAGTCATATTATTTTGAGAAATAAAAAGACTTTGTTTTTTGATCCACTCACATTTTTACTAACCTACTACATAGTTTCGGCAACAACCTGTTGCCCTCTTAAGGGTTTAATTTTTGACTTTAATTTATGTCATAAATTATGACTTTAATTTATGTCATGTTGGTTGTTGCTGAATCTAGTTGGTTAGTAAAAATGTGAGTGGATAAAAAAAAGTCTTTTTATTTCTCAAAAAAATATATCAATATGATCCACAAAGTTAATGCTTTCAATATTCAAAACAAAATGAATGAGTCACTGTAGGAAAAATCACTTCAACATCTTTTATGGGTGTGTCCAAATATTTGTTAACAAATCTGGGTTTCTCATATTTTTGAACAAGTTTAGATAAATATGAAAATGTTGTGAATAAAATAACCTGGTTAAATAATAAGCTGCATGCAAATTTTAAATCTTCTTTTCAGGCGTATCCCAGTATCTAAAATCCAAACATTTGAGTATTGTGGTTGTCAGTCATGGGTAGAATGGTGAATGTTACACATGTGTTAAGTGATCACTTCACCAAGTCATAAGCCCTGTAAATGCAGACTAGACAGATGAAAAAGAAGTGGAAGTCTGGGTTTTTACAAGGCTTACGACTTGTCCTAGGAAGTGGCTTCTTTATCTTTATTGAGATGCCGAAAAAGAAACTTCAAATAAATAAAGTGAAGAAAATCCAGATTTTCTAGTATTTGGACACACTTAAAATGTTGTGGATATATATATATATATATATATATATATATATATATATATATATATATATATATATATATATATATATATATATATATATATATATATATATATATATATTGATAAAATTAAACACTTGAATAAACCACTTTATCGAGTTTTATTTTTAATTACGACTAGTTTCAACAGATGTTTTCATCTACTAGTACAAATTAAAATCAATTAAATTCAGATTTAATTTGTACCAGAAGATGAAAACATCTGTCGTTTTCGAAACTAGTCGTAAATAAAAATAAAACTCGATAAAGTTGTATATTCAAGTGTATGTCAAAGTGGTATGTTTAATTTTAATAAAATAATCATGTCATTCCACACAGTTAATACCGAATCAATAAATAATATATATATATATATATATGTATATATATATATTTATATATATATATATATATATATATATATATATATATATATATATATATATATATATATATATATATATATATATATATGTATATATATATTTATATATATATATATATATATATATATATATATATATATATATATATATATATATATATATATATATATATATATATATATATATATATATATATATATATATATATATATATATATATATATATATATATATATATATATATATATATATATATATATATATAAATAAATAAATAAATACGAGTATACATATAAAGTAATCTAAACAACTCCGTGAGATATGTGATTTTTTTATAGTACATAAAATATAACGTTGTGTTTGAGAGTCAACCTACGTTAAGAACTTGTCAAATACAGAAATCAAGCACTTTGTTTAGTAAAGGCTTCACAGAATAAATATCATAAGGCTTTCACGAAGTTAACAAATAAGGCAGTATTTCTTGACGTCTACAATTATTACACGTCATCTTTTTAGAACAATATGTACCAAATATTAATTAAAGGTACATATATCCTTTTATCATCATATATACAGGAAATTGAGGTAAACTTTTCGTACACGAATTCTTGGTAAGAAACTGTGATCCCTTCCCAAAAATTCAAGAAAGTTTATTTTCAGTGTAAAATTTATATATTACAATGATCCACAAAGTAAGTGTTTTGAATATTCAAAATTTAATATTTACCATCTCAGTGTGGTATGTGTGAGGAAGCAAACATACCACTCGCTCTACATCGCCGGGGTAACATTATGAGGGCCCTGTTTCCATTATTGTAACATGTTTTTTTTACCCCTCAAATCTGTTTAGTTTGGAAATATTTAATACTGTCACAATGGGTCTCATGCGTCCCCATTAAACCTGAGACAGGTTAACAAATCAAAACTAGCTCTCAAATGTCGAGAATAAGTAAAATATGTGACATGCTGTGAAATAAATGGAATTGTGCTTTCTCCGGAACATCTGAAAACGCGTCGGCGGTAAGTGACGTCCTTTTGAATAATGTTCTCGAGGAGATTTCAAAAGGCACTATCGCCAAAAAAAAATATAAAAAAAGATTGTCGCATTTTTTTGGGAATTTTACAAAACAGTTACATCAAGTCGTTCATATATTCAAGTAATAAAAAACAATAAGTGTAGTATTGCAATTACAAAAAAGTATTCTAGCGTATTATGCTTTTTATAGAGTGATGCTTTTTTTTGTGGAATCTGAGCCCCCCATCCACCCGCAGCAGTTATAGAGTCCTGAGGGACTCTATGTCAGCTGCACATAGAGGAAAATCTTCAAAATATTTCTGAGGAAATAAAAAATGCTCTATTCAATTAATGAGGGGGGAGGAGGATGTACGGACAGAGGCCGACACTTCGTCCCCACCCCTCGGGATCCCCTCATTACCTCTTTTACTTTTAATAAAATAAAACAATAAGAAAACAAAAAAAACTAACAAAAAAAACAATAAGAAAATAAATAAAAAATAACAAAAAATAGAGTGATACTGCAATTGTTGGGTAATAATATATCCAAAATAAAACAAGGTTTGTTGGATTGAATTCTACATTTATTTATGTATGTGTTAATACGTGACGCGTTTCGTCTTCTTAGGACATTATCAAACACTCAATCACACGTGTTAAAATATATATAAATAAATGAATAATTCAATCCAACAAACCTTGTTTTATTTTGGATATATTACCCAACAATTCAATATGGAATTCTACCAACTGTCTGCAGTTACAATAAATATGATACTGCAATGTTAGTAGGTTTTCATAAATTAAGAACATTCAATTCATTCAATTTAAATTCATTATGAAAGAAAAATATATAAAATCGAAGTTTTCAACTCTTGCGTTGTTTTGTTTATAGCAAAGAATTTTGTCTAGCCTATTTAAAAAAATATATAAATATTAATCACTGGTAATAAACCACTAAATGGGTTTTATTTTATTATACACGACTTGTTTCGAAAACTAACGGATGTTTTCATCTACTGGTGAATATAAAAACTGTCATTTGTTTAGCCTCACACCAGTCTAATGATGTCGGTAATGACAAAATTCGGTAACTTGTCAAATAAAATAAAAGTGAAAAAAGTTATATAGGTAGTTGTTGTTTTATCAATAAATCATTTTTAATTAAAGTTTTACTTACAACATTTTGAGTGTGTCCAAATACTTGTTCACAAAATCTGTATTATCTCCATATGTGTACAGTGATCACTTAAACCAGCCTATGACGGTCGTCAGCCCCGTAAATGCCCAGACTTCCATATTCTTCTTCATCTTTGATGAGATTTCAAAAAATAAGATGAAAGTTTTACTTGTTAATAATACCACATTTTATATTGGTATTTACCGAGTAAAACGTCAATTAAAATTGATAGATACTAACACAAAGTACCTGCCAAATCAATTCGTGAAATAATATTGTATATCATTTTCACGGTGTTGAAGAGTGCCATATGCACCATCGGGAGCGTACGAGGGTTGTTAGAAGAAAAAAAAGGATTTGAATTTTGGAGTAGATACATAAATCGAGGATCGGTTTTATTCTTGACATGGCATTCCCGAAAGGGAAGCCATGTTATCATTATAAACCGGAGGTTTTTTTCTATCCTTTCTCGTGTTCAAACGCCCGAGCCTTCTGAAGGGGAGTGTATGAGGGGTGAGTTGCTCGCGGAGATGTAACGTTTTTACTTTTCGTGAGTGTGTTTGCGGGCTGGATAAAATATCGAATGTGATTGGAACTCACGGCTGGCAACATTTCGAAGGTAGACTCTTTGAGGTCTTTTAAATTCGCTTTCACTAAGCTCGATTCCGTTTGGCAAACATTACTTTATAAGTCGAAACATACAAAGGCATATTTGGTTGAACGACTATTCACATGTATATATATATATATATATATATATATATATATATATATATATATATATATATATATATATATATATATATATATATATATATATATATATATAAAACCCTTATCCGCACCCAATGGTGCATAGGGCACTGCATTGTTTAGAATTAGTGTTATCTTGATCGTTAAATACGCGGTGCTCACCACCTGTAGGCTGGTTTAAGTGATCACATTGTTTGCACGTAGGGTTAAAAACTACATTACAGAATTTTATATTACTTTTATCGTTGGAAGTGAAGCATGATGTTTTTAAAATACTGAAACTGAACGTATGGTAAGCCTAGCTTTACCCTTCATATCATAGTTCATATCGTAGTCGTACGAAAGTGACCAACTAACAAAACGTAAAATGTTCAGAAGGGCCATTTAAATCACTTTCGCTTGGCAAGAAAATAAACATCAATGCAGCTAGTCATTTTTAACAAGTCAATATATTATACTTCCAAGTTTAAAATCCTTTGGCATTTTTTCAGGGCAATATTAAGCTAGTAAGATATCAAATAGTCAATGATGACGTTTTTGTATAAAATGCACTTGGTCACTTTATCCTGTATGACTACGATATGTGAGGTCAATTTGGCCTTAATTCATATTTAGTTCTAACAAGCAATTCATACGTTCTTTCCCGAGACTCTCCAAATTCCGCTGACCGATTCATTATCTCGTGGAAAGCTCTTCGCGTTGATTGGGCAAACAGAACGTCCCACTTCGCCTCCTTCCATCTCCCGACCTGATCCCGACCTACCTCCAACCTACTCGCTTCCATTGTGGACCATAGATGGCGAGAGAATACAGAGATTCGGCACGAAGTGTGGCGTGGCGATTTAAGATGAATATTTTTTCCTTTTGTGATTGAACTTTTTCAGTTTTAATGATAAAAAAGCACTCCCCTAAGGTCGAGAGCGAACGATCGCTCTTCGTGAATCACAGCCCGTGTTTTAACGGTATTATAAAATTCCTTTAATTATATCAAGTGTGCAACGTTTTATTCCTGGCATAAAGGAACGCGGTACTCTGGGATGTTAGATGGTTTAAAAAAATAAGATCTTTTTAAAAACTTAATATTTAATACGATATATAACATCTACGAATATACGTTAATATTATTTAGCTAACTTTTAATAGCTCTACATAATGGAGTCTTGGTTCCAACTCTAAGGTATGCAAATGAAGCATGGAGTAAAGAAAAGGTTGGAAGTAGGCTGAATGCATCTGCAGGTGAAAATTAAAACATGTTTTAATTTTCACCTGCAGATAAAAAAACATTTGTTAGTTTTCGAAACAAGTCGAGTTTAATGAAATAAAACTGGAGATTGCGATAAAAAATATATAGGCCAAACCGCGAGAAATTTAGAGATTAGAATTAAAGAACATCGTAGCGGTATTGCTAGTAATTATTTTTCGAAATTTGTAAATCACATAATATATACAAATCACTCATTCCACTCTCATAAATTAAAATTATTACACCTTGTTCCACATAAAGGCTAAATTAAGAATTATTTAGAAAATTTTGAAATCCAAAAAAACCTAAATTCTAATAATAATTTATTAAATAAAATATTGTTTCAAAATTCTTCACCTTTGCTTTCCGTTTTTCCTTTGTTTTCAAACTCCGCCCCTTGACAAACCCCCTCTCGCTAACTTACCCCTGGACGATGGAAGTTTATCTTCCGAAACTAGTAGTCTTTATATATATAAAACAAGTGTTTCTTTCGTCATTAAAATAAAACTCATTAAGTGGTTTATTACAAGAGTTTAATTTTAAAAAAAATCAACATGTCATTCCACAAAGTTAATACCGAATCAATAAATAATATGTATGATAGATGTTCGAATGGTGGAAACAGGATAGAATGGAAGGATAACCTAAGCATTATCGATAAAATTAAAATGTAAAGTACATGAAAGTGGTAAGGTCAGGAGTCGGAATAATCAGCGAGTATGTATGAGGAGGTACGTGAATTTGGAAGAGGCGAAAATTGTAAACAATATAAACACATAAAACAAAACCTAACACATACCTCTTTGGGTAAAAAGAACTTTGATTATTATGCAATAAAACTGTGCAACCTACTTCCATTACCTATACATCTTTTTTAATTAGAAACTTAATATAAAAGAGCTATTCATAATTGGAAAATGGAAGTGGGTAGATCTGAAATAGATCGCATCATTCGGCATAAAAAATCATGTAAATAGTTTTTTAATTAAGTATTGTGCCATCGGCACGGAAAACTCAGTGAGGGCACATTATTGCAATCTGTAATTTGTAATTATATGTATGATGAAATATAAATAAATAAAAGAATACTAAAATTATATAATAATAATAATAAAACCCTTATCCGCACCCCAATGGTGCATAGGGCACTGCGTAATACAAACGCAGTGTTATTTTGATCGTTTACACATGAAGGAAAGGTGATCAGCCATTCGCTTCAGGTTCCAGTCCAGGGTAAAATTGAATAAATAGTACAGTGAAAAAATCACTTATAATTATTTAACCCCCCCTGGGAATCGAACCCGGGACCTCCAGAACGGTAGCCGAGCGTGCTGACCATTACACTACGGAGGTTAACAAAATTATATAATTCATATATAACTTCTACTTAATATATTCTTATTTCTTTATGTACATATAGCTTCTAGAAGTTATGACCACTCTACTGTGGAAGTTCGACTGTGTTATCGGAACTTCAAATAATGTTATGTTCAAGAAGGCGTAAAGAAATAAGATTAAACTTCAGCCGCTTCCTCCGGATGCTTACTATGGATGAGCGCGAGGTGAGGTGATTGCTGGACTAGGGTGGATCAAATGACGAAATCTAGGAAAAAAAAAAAAAAAAAACTCTGCGATTTATTTTTTAATTTTTTAAATATTTGCTTTTCATGTAACTAATTAACTAACTGACTATCAAGCCGCTCTTCAACAGGGGTAGGGAGAGAGAATAGAACGCCACACCAATCTGTCATTGCAAACAATCTTAGCCTCTTCCACATTTGTGCATCTCCTCATGCACACCTACCCATTATTCCTTTTTTTAGTGCCAGAATAAAATCACAACTATATACTCATACTTAGTTTTTTTCACAAACATTTTATTTGACCAGCGACCGGGTTTTGCCGTAACCGGCATCATCAGACTAGGTCAATAGGCTAGGTCAACCGACATCATCAGACATCACCAGTCTGATGATGTCAGCTACGACGAAACCCGGTTCCTGGTTTTCCAAAAGAAAATGATGAATGAAAATATTGATTATATATCGTCTGTTATAAACACAACGAGTCTACATAATACAATATTTTATAGGTTGAGTATGTTAAATTAGAAATTCCTCCCGTCTGACAAAGATCCATTATCCAGAAAACAGTATTGTCCATCAAAATTCCTTCATCCTCACAAAAGGGTGTTATTACCATTTTTCGAACCTATGCTACTTCTGATTTTCAAGCTCTCCAATTTGCATTTTTAGAGTATCTGTCCACCCTAACGCAGCATCTCTTCCTGAAAATATATTGTAAATATATGTACTCATATATTGAACGTCTAGACAACTTCCACGTCAGGGTAGGATGCTACTAAACATAATATGATTCCGTTCATAGCTCAAAGTGTAAAGAGCGTTGCCCTAAAATGGTGTAGCTTTCCAACCAATATGATAATGTGATACTACCTAGTATCATGTTTATCCTGAATGATTTTGCATTTTTCGTGGCTCAGCTCAATTTTTACAATCGTATATATATATATATATAAATATATATATATATATAAATATATATATATATATATATATATATATATATATATATATATATATATATATATATATATATATATATATATATATATATATATATATATATATATATATATATATATATATATATATATATATATATATATATATATATATATATATATATATACATAAATATATATATAAATATATATATATATATATATATATATTTATATATATACATATATATATATATATATATTTATATATATACATATATATATATATATATATATATATATATATATATATATATATATATATATATAAATATATATATATATATAATTTAAAACCCCTTTTTATGTATTGATTCAGCAGTCATATTGCGATACGGCAAGCGCCGTGGCGTAGTTGGGTAGACGCTCGACTGCGAAACTGGTGTCGCGGGTTCGATTCCCGCCAATTGCAAAATAAATTCAAAAAAGATTTATTTTCAATTCGTCTGGGTGTCTGTGGTGTATTTTTCCTTACCTTCCCTATGCTTACTATCCTACCAGCAGACAAGACTCTAATAGAGGCTATGCGGGTTGTTCCTTTATTTAAAAAAAAAATAATAATAATAGTTGTAATAATAATAAATATTCCTTTTTACAACATTTTGAGTGCGTCCAAATACTTTTCACAAACAATGTTACACGTGTGTAAAGAGATCACCTAAACCAGCCTATGACAGTCGTCAGCCCCGTAAATGCCCAGACTTCCATATTCTTCTTCATCTTTGATGAGATGTCAAAAAGTAATATTCCTTTTTAATTTAAATTTAAATCGGTAAATACTAAATAATAAAATCATTAATGACACGTGTTTCGACTCATCCTACTTTATTTTCAAACACTGCATGTGAAGATAAGTCTTAATTTTAGAGTTGTGCTCTTAGGACTTGAAACTAAGGACTTAGGACTAGGAGTTGTGACATAGGATGAAGAGGGGTAAAATATATATATATATATATATATATATATATATATATATATATATATATATATATATATATATATATATATATGTATATTTATATATATATATATATATATATATATATATATATATATATATATATATATATATATATATATATATATACATATATATATATATATAAATATATATATATATATATATATATATATATATATATATATATATATATATATATATATATATATATATATATATATATATATATATATATATATATATATGTATATATATATATTTATATATATATACATATATATATATAAATATATATATATATATATATATATATATATATATATATATATATATATATATATATATATATATATATATATATATATATATATATATATATATATATATATATATATATATATATATATTTAGCAGTAGAAACATGGTATTAGCGGGATGCTTTAGTCAAATTTAGACTAAGATTCATATATTGTGTTTGAAAATAATTCGGAATGCATCGAAACACGTGCCAAAATAGATATTAAGAAAAAGTGGCGTATACTTAAATTTAAATAATACAAAAAAAAGTTACGATGTTCAACTGTTTTATTATCAATAATTTTTTAAATAGCTATATGGAACATATAGTAGTAAAAATACAAAAGGGTTTGGTAACAACTTTATGTCAGGATTAAAATTACGTGATTGGCTTATAATAAAATTACAATAGAAAACGGACTCTCTTAGCATAAACTTCATAAAACTCAACATTGCAGATAAAAATATGTCAAATTATAAACATATGTGATAATCCCTAATAAAATGACAGTATCTTCAAATTTTTTATTAAATACGTATGTTTTAAAATTCAAATTTGTAAAAATATATTTGTTGAAAATTAACTTCAGTTGGAAAGATATATAAACTGAGAGAAAGTGATATCATCACAATCGTGCAATCGAAAAACTAACAGTTATTCATCAGTCACACCTCTACTAAATATACAAATATCGCTCACTCCTTTCAACAACGTCATATTTCATAAAACTTCATTTTTCAGTAGATCGTTTTTAAAGTTCAAAAATATAATGAAATGTGCTAAAAATAAATATCAAGCCGCTTATTGAACTTTTTACTGTGCAACAGATCTTTTTAGGTAAAATCTGAATGTTTGTTCGCTATTTGAAAAATATTTATAATTTATAAAAAAAATAATAAACAATACCTTTAAAAATGCAAAAACAACACTTTCTGCCCTGTAGCGGGTAAATATTAAGTTAAAAATATGCCGCTTTTGCTGGGATATAGTACATTTTCTGGGCATTCCGAAAACATGCACAACTGGAAATAAACGATTTTTGATATATGACGTTGTTGAAAGGAGTGAGCGACATGTGTGTAGACTTCTTGGTTTATCCTAGTTTTCTCTTGTACAATATTATTTGCTTCGAACGCGGAAATATCCTGTCATGAATAGTAAGATGTATTATACATATGTGTGTGTACATAAGAAAACCGGAGGTGGCTGTCCAGAGCACACTCATATCAAAAGGAGTCGAAAGGACTTTATACGAATACATATATTCATACCATATTTGTAGGGGGTGATTTTGCAACGAGAAACCTTTCTATAGAGCCTCAACTCTGGACCCGGAATGGAGTCTTGATATCCACCCTTAAGTGAGTACTTTTCCCCTAAGAAAAGGAAATGTCAGAAAAAGGTTGAAAAAAATGTTTGGGGTAGAATTAAGCATGTTAGGAGCAGTCGGATTTGAAAAATTACGCTGTGTGCTGAATGTATGACGTTCGTTTATCATAATCAACTACGAAACGGCGAACATTCCCTATCTGAGAAGCATATGTATGGGCGTGTATAGAAATATAAAACAGAGGTATGGTTTAAAGTAAAGGTGTGGTATTCATTACTTTTCTCGGTTTATACTTCTTTGCAGCTTGAGTTTTTGATGTCAAATTACCGAACAAATTTTTCTGTTTTTTTTTTTTAATGTTTAAGAGGTCGATTTCTCAGATATGCATATAATTGTTCTATTTTAATTTTTGTTTTATTTGATGTTTTTTAATTTAAAATTTAATTTATTTAAATTTTATTGTATGTCTTTTTCCTGTGTTACGTTTTTTATGTCAAATTGTCAAATTAATATATTTTTCCGGTTTGAATTTTTTTAACGTTATTGACGTCAAATTCAAACACATTTTTAAATCAAATTCTCGAATCTATGGCTTTTTTGAAAAACGCATCGTGCACTGAATGGCGTGATAAGCGTGTTCTTGAAACTTATTACTTAAGTTTTAATGCTTTCTTCTTCATCAATGTTGAAATATCAATAAAAATCTTTTCTTTTTCAGATGAAGAATACGGCCAGAAAAATGTGTCTGTTCTACTCGACGGTAATGAAACTGAGTTGGAGATTATTGACCATCCCTGCCTCAGAAATGTCGGTAAGTTAATCATTATAGGGTTATATATATATATATATATATATATATATATATATATATATATATATATTATATATATATATATATATAATATATATATATATATATATATATATATATATATATATATATATATATATATATATATATATATAAATATATATATATATATATATATATATATATATATATATATATATATATATATATATATATATAAATATATATATATATATATATATATATATATATATATATATATATATATATATATATATATATATATATATATATATATATATATATATATATATATATATATATATATATATATATATATATATATATATATATATATAATATATATATATATATATATAAATATATATATATATATATATATATATATATATATATATATATATATATATATATATATATATATATATATATATATATATATATATATATAAATATATATATATATATATATTTACTACTGCTACTACTACTACCATCACGCCGTTTCCCCGCAGGGGTAGGTAGAGAGGATGAAACGCCACACTCTTCTGTCCTGACATACACTCCTAGCCTCCTTCACATCCATACATCTAGTCATACATGCCCTCCGATTACGCAGACATTTGACACCGCCAGATTTTAGGTTCTGATTGATCTGATCGTGCCAAGTCTTTTTCGGTCGTCCACGTTCTGTTTTCTATATTTATATTTATATATATATATATATATATATATATATATAATATATATATATATATATATTTATATATATATATATATATATATATATATATATATATATATATATAAATATATATATATATATATATATATATATATATATATATATATATATATATATATATATATATATATATATATATAAATATATATATATATATATATATATATATATATATATATATATATATATATATATATATATATATATATATATATATATATATATATATATATATATATATATATATATATATATATATATATATAAATATATATTTATATATATATAAATATATACATATGTGACAGGACGTGTAGAGCTTCTGTAAGAATCATCCCTGAATCATTCCCATGCGATAGGAACCTTTCAAACACATATTGAGAGAAATATTTTTTTTAACAAATTTTTAATTTTTAAACCAAAATTTTAAATGAAAATTTGTCGAATTAAAATACTTTTTCCAAAGAACTAAGCTATTATGTGTGATATAAATGTTTGATAATGAGTAGAATGGTAAACATTAAAATGTGTAAAATGATCGCTTAAGCCAACGAAATGGCAGGTTGTAAGCTGTGGGAAGCTAAGACATCCATATACAAGTTTCATACCAAGTTGAGACACTTTTAATTCTTTTTTTAATTTTTTTTTCCATTTCACGAGAATCATTCAAGGTGATTGAAAAGTGGAAAAAATTCCGTGCGAACTTTCGGAAAATTATCGGAAAACCGGAAAAGCGGAATGTGGAAAATCTGTGCCTTTATTGTTCTCGTTGGCGGGAAAATAAAATAATAAAAACAACATGGCGACCGCTAAACGCCATTCTGTTAAACGAAATACCTCATACGCCTGCATTCTCCGATAAAAGCGTTTTTTCGCGCGTGATAAAACGTTAAAAGCGTATTTACACCCATAAGGTTGAAAATGTGTAACTAGGTATTTGCTGTTTAAATACGAGTATAAAATAAAATAAAATAAAATCTTTGTCCACCTCCATAGTGTCATGGTCAGCACGCTCGTTTAACTAACTGGAGGTCCGGGTTCGATTCCCAGGGACGGTTCAAACACACATAAGTGATTCTTTCCCTCTAACGTTTATTTTATATTACCCTGGACTGGTACTTCGAGCGGAGGGCCGATCACCTTTCCCTCATGTGTTAAGCTGCAGTGCCCTATGCACCATCGGCTTAGGGTTGAGGAATTGAATGGTTTGAATGAATAAAAAAATAAAATAAAATAAAATATATGTTTGAGATCGTTAAAAAGCTTAAAAATATAATACAATGTATTAAAAATAAATATCGAGCCACTAATTGAACTTTTTATTGTGTAACAGATCTTTTTAGGTAAAACCTGAAGGTTTTTTCTTCATTTGAAAAATATTTAGTATTTTTAAAAAAATAATTAAACAATACCTTTTCTTTAAAATGTAAAAACAACACTATCTGCCCTGTAGCAGGTAAATATAAAGTTTAAAAGTTTGCTGGGATATAGTACATTTTCTGGACATTCCGAAAACATGCACAACTGAAAATTGACGATTTTTGATATTTGACGCTGTTAAAAGGAGTGAGCGATATATTACTAATTTAAAGCTGCCTAATATATGTACACGTTTTAGATTATCAGCGACCGTCATACGATAAAGGTTTGTTTGACGTTCTTGAAAAAAATGAGCGATATATATACATCTTCTTACAATAAGCAAAACATTTATTTTTAAATTCTTTCATACTCTTTTCATACTTCATACATTCAGGCATTTCATCATACATTTTAAAACCCTTAAACATTAAACAATTTTGTGAGTCGATTGTTTTTTTTTAATGGCAGTTTTATTTGAGCCATTGTTTACTTTGTGTAATACCACTTTTATAAACATTTATTCGTGACTACCGTTTTCGGAAAATCAATTCATCGTCAGATCATTAAAATAAAATTATGAGAATTTGACATTTGTATGAAAATAAAATTTTAAAAGAGAGAAAGAAGACAAATGAATCTCAATGGGAATATTTTCAAATGTTGACTCGAATTCATATTGTGATTCATTGGTCTTATTTCTCTCTTTCAAAATTCAATTTTTAGACAAATGTCAAGTTGTGATAATTTTGTTTTAATGACCTGACAATGGAATAATTTTCCGAAACCGGTAGTCACGAATAAGTGTTTATAAAAGTGGTATTACACAAAGTAAACAATAGATTATATTTCATTTTTTGGTGCATAGGGCACTGTATTATACAAATACAGAGTTATCTTGATCGTTAACACACGAAGGAAAGGTGATCAGCCCTCCGCTTCAGGTACCAGACCAGGGTAATATTGGATAAATATTAAAGTGAAAAAATCACTTTTTTTTTCACTCTAATATGGATTATAAGGAGAGTGTTTTTTTTTAAATTCTCTTTTGGCTAATACAGTAGAGTCCTGAAAACTTGGACCAATGTGGACCAAAGGGTAGTTGAGTTTAGGAAAATGTCGGGTTATGAATGAGCTTACTATAAGCTGATTCAAATTAACGTACGAGTTTATATTTTATATGTTTCCAGGTGGAAAGTTTTTGCGCAACGTACAACGCTGACGTGTTCGTGGTGGTGTACTCAGTGGAAGACCGACAGAGTCTGAAGGTGGCTGAGGAGATCTTGCTGTACCTCCTGAAGGGAGACTACATGTCCACCCGGGGAGTCATCCTGGTGGCCAACAAGGCGGACCTGGAGAGGAAGAGGGAGGTTCCCATGGTTGGCAAGTATCAGAAAACTAACTATATTACTCAAAATTAACTTAGAACATTTTTATTATTTAAACCATATCGGCTCCCTATGTGGAGCATATGGAGTCTACAAACTGTCCCCAAGCTTTTCTGTCAGCTGCTAGCTCCTTTGCATCCTCCCAAGTCAGATTCGCTTCGCGAAGTTCTGACTTGTCAGCAGTGGCCGTCCTGGGCGGCGCGAACCTGATGCCTTGTAAAAGAGGCAAGCTTGATGAAGGCTCTCGGGAGGCATGCGGAGTACATGACCAAGCTCTACTTCATATATGTTGAGATGTCAAAATATAAAAATAACCCCTCAGTAGAGAAAACCCAGATTAGTGAACACACTCAAAATGTTGTATTTAAAACATATGTGAAAAAAAAAATGTCAAGGGTAGGACCAATCATTTTGTTTTCGCATAATTTAACGCTTATGTTAACACTGACGCGGTGCCATATGCACCGTCTGAATGCAAAGAGAGGTCGAAGGAAGAAAACTTTGTTGATTTGAATGTGTTATCCTGTGCGGAGGAAGTAGCCTAAGACCGATAACTCACCCTTTAAGTAATTTACTAGAAAGATAACCAAAGGCTTAGCATGGTCCTTATAGACCTTTGAAACTACCGTAGTAAGCAGCTTACAACCCTCATAGTATGAAAGTTTACCTCCCGTAGTAAGTCTAGTATTTAAGACAGGATAATCAATAGTCCGCAAATTAATTTTCTTTAAGCCCAGGTAAAATTCAACGTATGTTATTGAATTTTTTGCTTCAAACAACGTTTTTGTATTAATAAAATAAGGTTTTATTAACGTAGTATACAGGATAAAGGAACAACATGAAGTGCCCTTGAGGTAGTATTTTACGAAAATGGTGCTACATAAATTATCCAAAATTATTAATTACTTTTAACATTATCATAAATATCGCTCAATCCTTTCAAGAACGTCATAAATAAAAAAAATCGTCAATTTTCAGTTGCGCATGTTTTCGGAATGCCCAGAAAATGTACTATATCTTAGCAAAAGAGGCATATTTTTAACTTAATATTTACCCGCTACAGGGCAGAAAGTGTTGTTTTTGCATTTTGAGGAAAAGGTATTGTTTGAATATTTTTTTTAATAAGCTAAATATTTTTCAAATGAAGAAAAAACCTTCAGGTTTTGTATTAATAAAATAAGGTTTTCTTCGACATAAATATATGGTTTTGAAGAGAAAAAATATGTTTATAAAAAAAAATTAAAAATAATTTTACTTAATTTTAATTTTTTTTTAAAAAATATATCTGACTCTAGGTTTTTCTATTATTGTAATTTACTGTACCAATAATATGACTATTTTTTTTCTATATTTTCTCTAAGCATTATAGATTAAATTAAAAAAGGTGTATTGGTATAAAAGATGGTTTGTAGGTACATGTGGAACGAATGAGTGAGAAAATCAAATTTTTGAAGTGAATGTAGTTGGAAAAGAAACAAATGAAGACAGAGGAAAACTTGGCACGATCGGGATTGTCAAATACTTGAAAGCTGTCGCGTTAGGAGTCGAAATAATCGGTGGGTATGTTTGAGGAGATGCATGATCGTGGAAAAGGCAAAGAGTTTTAGGAAAGACAGAGGGTTGTGGCGTTCTATTCCTTCTGCTCATCCATGCGTGATGGTTAGTTCGTAAGATTTTATAATTTAAAACTTTTTTGCTTTTTTCTTCCAGGAGGGATAGGATCCCTCTTCCAGGTATTTTCACAAACTTACAATTGTTGAATTTCGTAACCGGAATAGTATAAGTACTTTGTGTAACTCGTTTATGTGTGTGGCTTGATTTATGTAACGATTCTGTATAATTCCCAATCAAAGAATAAAAACATATTTATATTATTTTTTGACATCTCATCAAAGATGAAGAAGAATATGGAAGTCTGGGCATTTACGGGGCTGACGACCGTCATGGGCTGGTATCTCCCATATTCTTCTTCATCTTTGATGAGATGTCTAAAGATAATATGAAAAATACTCCTGTAATTGGAGATAATCCAGATTTTGTTAACAAGTATTTGGACACACTCAAAATGTTGTAAAAAAACATAATTGGTTGTTTGGTATCCCTTTCAGTCGGCAGGCGTCTGGCCAACAACTGCGGCTGCAAGTTCATCGAGGCTTCCAGCGGCATAGCCCACAACGTGGACGAGCTGCTGGTCGGCATCCTGGCGCAGGTGCAGCTGAACCCCAAGCGGGCGCGCCGGCGGCCCCCCGGAGCCGCGGGCCCCGGCGGCGGAGCCCGCCTGCTGGCCAAGCTGCTCGGCTTCCGCCGCAGGGCCAGGTCCTGCGAGAACTTGTTCGTGATATAACTGGCAACTGCTCGTAATATGGTTTTGCACACCTCTTCAATATTCATGATCTCCTAATACATGCCCTCTAATTATTCCTGACAAGACCACACACTTTTTTTAGATGGGAGTTGCATTTATTATTTTACCTTGATAATTATGTACAAGGTTTATACATCATTAAGTGGATTTTTGTTTCTTCTAACTTAAAAAAAAGATGTTTCATTTTTATCTGTGTTGGGTAAAGGTTGGTTAGGTCAATCTCACTGGCTGCCTGCTGAAACAATCTAGCTTTGCACACCTCTTCAATATTCATGATCTCCTAATACATGCCCTTCGATTATTACAACTCCTGTGACCTGACCACATTCTTTATGTTCCACATGTATTTGATACACTTTTTGTTTAGATAGAAGTTGAATTTATTATTTGCCTTGCTTATTATGTAGGTACAAGGATTATAGATCATTGTGTTTTTTTTTGTTTCTTCTAAACTAAAAATTGATGTTTTATTTTGATTTGTATTGGGTTAGGTTAGACTGACTTTCCCTTGATCATGATCTCAATATCTGAATATTCTTATTATCTTTTTTCAGTTTCAGAATTTTGATATTGAAAAATGGTTCATACGTAAAAATTGAACTGCAAATGTATTACGAAATATTTCTGGAAATAATTATTACTTAAAATTTAGTTTGTGTGATAGATGTATGTAAGTTAAAGTTTATATTACATTATGACATATTTAATAACATTTTATAAAAACTAATGTTTTATTGTATAAAATATTATGTAAATATCTATTTTATTCTAAGGAATTGAAAATACACCAAAAACTTTATATTTTACTTTAGTTAGTTATTCAAACATTAAATTATATGGACCGTACTATTGATTCAAATAAAGATTTCATGCATTTTTCTGAATTTAATGTGTTTAAAAAAAACAACCAATAGCTCTTAAAAAATAACCCTTTATATTTATATATATATATATATATATATATATATATATATATATATATATATATATATATATATATATATATATATATATATATATATATAAATATATATAATTTAATGTTTGTAAATTATTTCATTCAAATGTTGACCGCAGCCGCGCCTCAAATGGTCCATACACTTTCCAACATTTCGCATACACTTTCCGACATTTCGGCCGGTATCATCCATTTAACAAAATTACCGATTACCATGTAATTTAGGTAAATAAATATGATATGCATAAGTGTAATAAATACGTATTTCGATAATATTTTTAATACTATGCAGTTTTAATAAGAAACTCTCTAAATTAAGTGTTTTTTTAACTTAAAAATATATAAAATGAAGCTGGATAAGATCTTTGAAAAAGAAAAAAATGTTAATTAAAATATAGTTAAGAAATTTATGCTTAAGATGTAAAAATTGTAAATAAATTCCAAAAATAAATAAAAAATTTATACATATTTTTTCAGCGGTTCTTTTTTTTCGAGAAATCCCATAATGGAACTCGAATTATTAAAATAAACGTTTGAAACAAATTTGTTAGTAATTATTTAAAAGTATATTGTATTAATGATAATATTTATAGATATTCTAAAATGATATAGCCCTAAAATGAACTTATGGTTTTGTGGCAAGAAATGGACGATTTCCGGCAAAATTGACTTTTCTGACAAAATATTGTAAACGCCAAATAGGTAAAAAAATTGTTGTTTTGAAAAAATCCCTCGTTCCATCACGTATCCGGACCAGCAGATAACTTGAAGCGATTCATTCGTGAACGAACGGATCCTAATGATCCGTTTACAAACAGTAACTGAGTGATCGGTTCTCGATTTTGAGTGAATTTTATGGAATTATTTGACGTTCAAGTGACTCTGAAATGTAGCTATGACTTATTTAATACCGCTTATCATAGTCCTACTTAGGCTTCAACTTTATAAGTTGTATAACCTATACCTACTCACTGGCTGGATTTACTCTTTATGGTTAAAGTTACTAAAATTGTATGCAATTCATGAGTGAAAATTCTAAGCAAAAACACTCGCTATCTCGCTAAAAGCGTAAATATTTCGGAAATTCATATTTCATCATTGACTTTAAAAGCGTGTGAGTATCGGGAAAGAAAAATGATGACTATGTGCAAACAGTCTAGGCCAGTTTTCGCCGCCAGTAGTACTGGCGTCAGTAACTGACTCAATGTAAACCGCCTTAATACAAGACGCCATATGCGAATTTGGCGTTTAAAATGTTTTGAATACTTATTCCTTAATGTACGTACGAATATTACTACATATACCTACTAATAATATCGTCTGAATGAATATAGTTTCTGAAAGTGTATAACTACATCTAGACATAGTAAAATGAAGCGCCCTTAATAAATTATCCAAATTTACTTATTATTCTTAAAATAATAATACGTACATAATAATAATTATAATAAAACCCTTATCTGCACCGCAATGGTGCATAGGGCACTGCGTCATATAAACGCAGTGTTATCTTGATCGTTTACGCATGAAGGAAAGGTGATCAGCCCTCCGCTTCAGGTACCAGTCCAGGGTAATATTGAATAAATATAACAGTGAAAAAAATCACTTATATTTATTTTACCTCCCTTGGGAATCGAACCCGGGACCTACAGAACGGTAGCAGAGCGTACTGACCATTACACTACGGAGGCGGACATACATACATAAAATAGATTAAATCGATTCCGATACTACACTTTCTTGTATTCCAAATGTATATAAACATGTTTTTTTTCATTCAAAGTAAATGTGTGTTTTTATTTAGTGTATCCATAATAAGAATGCACCAAATTTATAAAATATAGATGTATGAACGACTGAAAAATGTAAAATAGTTATATTTTGAATATTATCCAAATATGTTAAAATGTTTGTAAGTTTGTATATATATTTTCAGGATATGTATATTTTGTTTTATAAAAAAATTATTTTTCACGTTATCTAACCATACATGCTTCACAATTTTAAAACTACAACGAAAATATGAAAGAAATCCAACAGTGCATATATATATATATAAATATATATATATATATATATATATATATATATATATATATATATATATATATATATATATATATATATATATATATATATATATATATATATATATATATATATATATATATATATATATATATATATATATATATATATATATATATATATATATATATATATATATATATATATATATATATATATATATATATATATATATATATATATATATATATATATATATATATATATATATATATATATATATATATATATATATATATATATATATATATATATATATATATATATATATATATATATATATATATATATATATATATATATATATATATATATATATATATATATATATATATATATATATATATATATATATATATATATATATATATATATATATATATATATATATATATATATATATATATATATATATATATATATAAATATATATAAATATATATATATATATATATACATATATATATATATATATATATATATATATATATATATATATATATATATATATATATATATATATATATATATATATATATATATATATATATATATATATATATATATATATATATATATATATATATATATATATATATATATACATAAATATACTTTTTTTAGTTATTGCCAAACGGATGTTCAATAACGGTGAACGTCATACAAGTATATAAAGTGATCACCAGTAAGCCATCCAAATACCAGGTATGAAGCTCTCGGAGATGCTTTGACTACAGATGCTGATACATCTTAATCTCTAAATGCCCGATTTGTACATCCCAATTTCATTTCTCTGAAATATTCTATAATAATGTATTATAAAATAATTTTTATAATTGCTTCAAATTTTAATGTGTAAGATGCTTGAGTTATCGAATAGTAGGGGGTTGTGCGGAATTAATACTAACCATTTTAGTGCTGAGAATTTAATATTTTCTTTCATGTATGTTAAAAGAGGTGATTTTTTCTTGCAAACATTTTCATTTTAAGCTAAATGTACATTATAAGGGCAAAATAACGGGTTTTTACAAAAAAAAAATCTTTGTATTTTTCAGTAAAAATGGTAAATTTTGTTTGATTGTGAATATAAGGTAAAAACAACGTGTTTTCACAAAAAAATACCTGTATTTTTCATATATTATTAGATTGAAACCAATATTTTTAGCTTTTCCACTTTATTTTATTTGACCAGCGACCGGGCTTCGTCGTTACCGACATCATCAGACTGGTACTAAAAATATTGGTTTTAATCTAATAATGTATTAAAATGCAATTCCATCACGAAGTGTCAGTGGATAATATAAATCTATTTTCAGTAAAAATAGTTAATTTTGTTTGATTGTGAATATAAGGTAAAAAAACAATGGGTTTTCACAAAAATGTATTTCTATTATTCAGTAAAAATAATTAATTTTGTTTGATTGTGAATACAAGGTAAAAACAATGTGTTTTCACAAAAAAATATTAGTTTTTTAGTAAATTGGTTAATTTTGTTTATATTGTGAATATAAGGTAAAAACAAAGGGTTTTCATAAAAATGTATTTCTATTTTTAGTCAAAATGGTTTAATTTGTTTGAATCAACTTATTGACGAAACGCAACACAACCTCCCAGCTTGACCGCCAAAATACACTAGCGTTATCGTCGGCATATCGACGGTCGCTCTGTAAGCATAGTATATCTAAGTCGATATATCGATTCTCAGCACTGTACTGGTTAATATATAAATCAATTACTTTTGTAACGGAGTGTTGTAAACAATTCACACGAGTTTTATGCACAGTAAGTTAACATGTATGTACCCATGTATATAAATTAAAAATTTAATCGATATAATCCCTGAAGTTTACAAAAAAAAATAGATTTTTTAAATGTGTAATATATTTTTGTCCTATGTAATACTTAATTGCAACAATATACTTTATTCTACATACCCACAAATGTATACACATACATATATATATATATATATATATATATATATATATATATATATATATATATATATATATATATATATATATATATATATATATATATATATATATATATATATATATATATATATATATTATATATATATCTATATATATATATATTTAAATTTATATATATTTATATATATATATATACATATATATATATATATATATATATATATATATATATATATATATATATATATATATATATATATATATATATATATATATATTATATATATATATATATATATATATATATATATATTTATATATATAAATATATATATATATATATATATATATATATATATATATATATATATATATATATATATATATATATATATATATATACACATATATATATTTGAAAATATCGATGTGTTTAATAATAATGCACAATTTTGTCTAGTAAATGTTTGTAAAATGAATATACAGTGTTGTATTAAAATAAAATAATATAAATATTTATTCAACGATGTTTTACATATTGTTTTTCGGCATTTACCCTTTTTGTTCTCCGATGGTGCAAAGGGCACCGCAGCCAATCAACGCAGACTTCACTAGGTCGCCGTTACCGAAAAGTTAAATATTTGATGGGATATTTCATGACGTAAGTGAGGGAGTTCATGGTGAAGGGTATAACCTTTATATGGGAATAGAAATGGGGAAGGGGCGTAGTAAATGGAGACAAGAAGAAATGCAGTCATATTATATGGGACACTCGGTGTACAAGTAGAGATAAAAATATCTACACTACAAATTTAAGGAATATCTATTTATTCTAATCGGTCATATGAAAGTTCTATTTGTGGATATGCTTACTATTGATATTAATAAAAAAATTAAAATGTTAAAGTGTTACTATTAAAAATACACAAATAAGAGTGTCGGGTTGTGGTCCCGTGGTTAGTGTCGCAGTCTCTTAAGTCAGAGTTTCTCGGTTCAAATCCACTCTACCACAATTTGATACCTATTCCTAATGATGAGCCGCTTAGGCTCACAGAAATAGTGTGAAATTGAAGTATTTTAGTAAATAATAAAAAACAAAAATATTTCCCTTTAAAAAAAACAAAGGTAGATTGTACGGATCTAGCGCAGTTTTTAAAATAAACTTAATATACTAAATAAAATTGCATTAAAACAACTAAAACGTACATTTACATATTTACATGGATACTACAGAAAGATAGCATGATTCGAAGGAATGGCCTTAATGATGTTGTCTATAATAGAAGGACCTACAGCCTGAGGTTGAGAAGAGCTAACCCAACAGTCTACAGAGACGATAAGTCGCGATGAACCCAGTAACAATTTAATTCAATTCAATTCAATTTTATTTAACAAAAAAATATATATACATAACAAACCAAATTCAAGGCGTAAATAATAAAAGTAAGCAAGAAGACTTAAAGGTGTAGAAGAATCCCGCTTCAGAAAACTCCTTCGGACACATGGAACAGATCAATATCCAGTGTGATAATGTTCAACATAGCGGTAGCTCTTCCTACAGGCATAACCATTGGCAGGTTAGTAGGTACTGTATAAAGGAATATGAAACAATCTAAGCCGACGCTGTCTTAGGTAACTATCGGAAACATACAGACCAATGTTCCGGATAATTTCAGGATTATCGATCATACGCGCAACAATCGATAGAAATGCGTAATAAAATACACATTCCTTCTAGTCTCTAAACTGTTGTAGCCAAGCACACCCTGGAGAAACTCGGTCGGGTAGAGCCAAGGATAATAGCCGTACTCTCTCATAAGAAGAATATATACATACTGTAATTGGACATTTAAATAACGTTAACGTTTTGCTATCATATGAATTTCTTATACTTATTGTAACTACCGACATCTATCGAAGTTTAACAATATTAACAACATAAATGTTTGAATACGTGCATCCTCATTGCGTTTGACACAGATGGCGGTAATATTATATTTATTTTTTCCCTAAATAAGTTCAAGCGATGAAAAGCTTTCTGTTTTGACCGGTTAATTTATTTAAACAATAAACACTCTTGCCACGATTTGCTGTGACTCTTTGTTAAAATAAATCAAATTAAAAGCCCACATTTGAAATTAAACATGCATATTTGTTGTACTTGAGCCGTATTATATTCGCGTTCGAAAAACTGAAAAGATTTTTTACTTTATATTAATTTGCCTTGGTAAATACTTTCATATCGTAAAATTTATTGTCATGCGTGTTTCGATGTATTCCGCATCATTTTCAAACATCATATCGCTCACTCCTTTCAAGAATGTCATAAATAAAAAAAACTTGATTTTTCAGGAACGTTTTTAAAGTTTGAAAATATAATACAATCTGTTATAAATAAATATACAGCTACTTATGGAACTTTTTACTCTGCAACAGATCCTTTGAGGTAAAACCTGAAGGTTTTTTCTCCATTTGAAGAATATTTAGTATGTTTAAAAAATAATAAAACAACACCTTTTCTTCAAAATGCAAAAACAATATTTTCTGCCCTGTAGCGGGTAAATATTAAGTTAAAAATATGCCACTTTTGCTGGGATATAGCTCATTTTCTGGGCATTCCGAAAATATGCACAGCTGAAAGTGGACGATTTTTTATTTATGACGTTCTTGAAAGGAGTGAGCGATATGTGAAGCTAAGTCTAAATCTTAGGGTTGTCCGTGGGATGTTGAAGGACGAAGGATGTAGAAACTGTTTTTTTTTTTTAAATTTCTTTTCAGTAAAACATAGCCAATAGGGGGGAGGCTTTAGTCATTTTCATTTTGGTTTTATTTTTATTTATCTTTTTATGAATTTCTATCGTTTAAATATGTTGAAGCTTATAACTTTTCTCATTGAAAATTTTTGGGATTTCTAACTAACTAGCTAACTATCGCGCCACTTTGTCGAAGGGGTATGCAGAGTGAATAGAACGCCACACAAATCTGTCTTTGCACACAATATTCGACTCTTCCTTTTTTGAAATAATTTATCATGTCAAGTCTTCCTCGGACTTCCTTGGCTTCTTAACCAACCCCGTTCGCCTCGTAAATTTGTTTTCTATCCTTTCACTTCAACACACATCTCTTAATATTGTCGATAATGGTTATCTCAGCCTTGCATTATTGTCTTATATCAATCACCAATCGAACATCTATCATGCAACGTTTTGCGGCACATTCGTCTGCGAGAACGTCTGATTTATATGTTATTTGTGTTAAATGTGTATTTGTGTTATATTGTAATTGGCAGTGCACAACGGAGTCCTGGTTCCAACTCTAATGTATGGAAGTGAAACATGGAGTTGGCAAACGAAGGATGAAAGTAGACTGAATGCAGTCGAAATGCGATCTCTCAGAAGAATGTGCGACAAAATGATGTATGATAGATGTGCGAATAGTGAAATAAGGAAGGAATGTAAAGCTGAGATAAGCATTATCGATAAAATTAAGAAAGGTGTGTTGAGATGGTTTGGACATGTAGAACGAATAAGTGAGGAAAGAACGGTAAAACAAATTTATAAGGCGAGTGTTAGCGGGAAAAGAAGCAGAGGAAGACCGAAAAAAACATGGCACGATCAGGTATGCCTAAAACTTGAAAGTGGTCAGGTTAGGAGTCGTAACAATCGGCGGGTATGTAAGAGGAGATGCATGAACGTGGAAGAGGCGAAGAATGTTTGCAAGGACAGAGTGGTGTGGCGCTCTATTCTCTCTGCCTACCCCTTCGGGAAAGCGGCGTGATGGTTAGTTAGTTTAAATTATAAGCGAATTCTGAAAAGCGTGTCACAATGGATTTTATGAAATCGTTGTACTTACCAAGTAAAAATTTGTTTTAAAATGGATAGACAGTGACTGCCGAATCAATTAATGAAATTCTTAAGGATTTTCTTTTAATAAATCATAAATATGTACAAAATTAATTAATTTAACATTGGAACATTCATTTATTCACGATTCACAACAATTTTGCACATGCCTAATTACATTGAATCATTTCATAATTTCCTGACTTGATGAATAAGACGTTCTCCATTGACCTCGACGGGAATCGAACCCGTGACGGTTGAATATATCATTTGCGGCATTTACCATCCCAATCGCAATTTAAAATAAATAAACATTGCGTATTACCTCGTGGGCCGCTTCCCGCGGAAGTGATCAACCCTAACCGGAAATTGCAACCTGAAATCGGATGTGTTTAATATTATAAATTTGCGCGTCACGATTTCAGGAATTGAACACAAAACCAATTCGATGTGGTTACGTAATTATTTTCAAAAATGGAGGTTCAATTCAACAAAATACAATTCAAGACAGTCAAACAACTATACGCTAAATAAACCCTTAATATGCATTCAAGAATTAGGGGTGAGTGTCCATGAATGGGACGTTTTTGATTTTGCCTCTCTAGTTCTTCTCTGTAAAATAAATCACAAAAAGTAAATGTGGTTTTACTTTATTCAATCTTTAAGCTACAAATATGCAGTACTTTGTTGTCGAAAAAAATTACTTAACTGCCTGAAAAATCTTTTTCAAATAATATCTTCAAATGTCCCATTCATAAACACCTTTCCATGCACGGGACACATGTATACTGTGAATGGGACATTGATTAAAATGCAAGATATATGTATTTTTTTATTATTTTAAAACGAAAATCGCAAAAATCATAAGAAAGCACAAATCATAAATAACACACTTTGTATTAGATTTACGTTTTGTACTGACATTTCATTGTGAAACTGCGTTTCATAGAATAAAATAACAAAATATAACTTTTTCCACATTAATTTTATTTGACCAGTAACCGGGTTTCGTCGTAACCGACATCATCAGACTGGTGTGAGGCTAGACAAAATTCTATGTTTTATACACAACAAGGCAGGAGTTGAAAACCATGATTATACATAATTTTCTGACAAAATTAATTTAAATTGAATGAGTTTAAGTATTGAATAATAATAATAATTACAATAAAGTTAAGGTAAATGTTTCATGCATGATTTGATATAATTTTATATTAGACATGGGGTTTGTATGTATTATTTAAATTCACATATCGTAGTCATACAGGAGAAAGTGACCAAGTGCATTTTTATACAAAACCGTGATCATTGAAATTTGATATCTTACTAGCTTAATATTGTCCTGAAAACATCCCAAAGGATTTTAAACTTGTAAGTTTATTGGTAAAAACGACTAACTGCATTGACGTTTTTTTCTTGCCAAGCAAAAGTGACTTAAATGGCCCTCCTGAACATTTTACGTTTTGATAGTTGGTCACTTTCTCCTGTACGACTACGATATATTAGATTAAAATGAAACATAATACAAGTGTATCTGACTTTTTTTTTAGCAGACTGAGCCACAGTCATGTGTAGTTGGATATTTCTAGCAATCATAACAAAAAATTAAATTTGATGGTCATTTCAGGACCTTCTAAAAAAATCAAATTTATCAAAAATATTCCTATTCATTTTACAATAATTTAGAATGTCATTATAACGACGCTTCCTCAATTATTTATTTCATATTAATAACTTAATTAATAAAAACTAATAAATTATACTCATTACTGTTATATTACATTATTGTTACGGATGGCTTCTTTAATCCTTGCAAAATTTGAATTATGCGCTGGTGATTTTTTATCTAACCCTAAATTGAACTATTTTCAAGTTTTTTTTACCCCTAAATAGTTTTGACAATAATTTGGAAAAAAATGTTTTTTTAAATTAAAAAGACCTTTTTTATTTCTACCATAAATTAGACTTAATATATAAAATATAATCAGCGTATTTAATTTTATAAATAAAACAACATACATAAACTTTTATACACGTGAAAAAATAAACTCGTATTTTTGGGATATTAAATGTATTAAAAAACAAATAGTATTTTTACGGGTATTAAAAAATAAATAGTATTTTTGGGACTGTTATATGTATATTTTAACATACCTTTCTTAGTTTTATCAATAATTCTTATCTCAGCCTTGCATCCTTTCCTTATATAACTATTCGAACATCTATCATACATCGTTTTGCCATAATAGAAAATTCGCATTTTTACTGCATTCAGTCTACTTTCATCGTTTTTTGCATGCGGTTACAACCAAGACTGAATTGTGATCAGGCTGCCAGATTAGCTTTCGCAGATTGGTTTTCACTATAAATTATTTAAAATGAATTATTATTGATTCTATTTTATTTTAATATTTTTGGATTAATAATAAAATTTTAAGAACTTTACTTTTGTACTACCTTCTTATATGAAAAAATAAATATTATTCTTTTTTTTGCAGATTATAAAACAATATTAAGAAATTACCGTCTATGAAATTGAAAATAAAACTGTTTGATAGATTAATTGTTAGTTACATTTCAACAGCCAGCTTTGAACTTATTGAAGAAAATGACAAGTAAGAAGCTGTTAAAAAGACCCAAGTGCCCATATAAGGTTAAGGTAAAAATACATATGCAAGAAAATCAAGTAATTTTGATATATATCATTTCATGGTTGAATAACACGCGTTTTAAGGTCACAACTTCCCTTATTAAATAAACATAATAAGTACTTGATAATAAGACATACAGGCACATGCCCGGATATGTGACCATGATGAAAATTGAATTATTTTAAACATTTCCTTAGCTGAACATCCGTCATAAAAAAAATTATATGGAAAATTAAAATACGACAAGAATTAAAATTTATGAGCATATCATGGACTAAACAATTTAATATCTTAACCCTGAAAATTGTATATTTTGTTTGTCTGTGTAACTGTATTTTATATATATATATATATATATATATATATATATATATATATATATATATATATATATATATATATATATATATATGTATATATATATATATATATATATGTATATATATATATATATATATATATATATATATATATATATATATATATATATATATATATATATATATATATATATATATATATATATATATATATATATATATATATATATATATATATATATATATATATATATATATATATATATATATATGTGTGTGTATATATATATACGAATTTAAGTGGATGATGAGCACTTACAAACGGTTATTTTTGATAAATAAAAATATACAACCTTCTCTTTAATTTAACAGTAGTTATAAAAAGTTTGAACGAATTTTGGTGTTTTATTTTTTTTAAGTCTTTATTTACTATTTACTATACCCGTTTATTGTTTTATATTTTATATTTTGTCCTGTGTTAGTTTTGTTTAATTTTTAGCTTTTTTTAAATCTTTCTTATTTGTATTTCAATCTTTTTAACGTTAATCTCATGTTCCAAGATGAGTAATCCTGATAAGTAATGTAAATTACTTCTTCTTCTTTTTCTTCATCCTTTAGGACTAGGTCCTGTCATTCTCGGGTCGCTCCTGGGAGGTGGAAGACCAGCTATCCTTCCATCGTTTAGGTGGTCTTCCTGGGGGTCTAATCCCGCCTATGCTGCTGTCCGCTGCCACCCTCACCACTCGATCCGAACTCGCTCTTCTCACATGATCTCTCCAGAAACGTCTTCTTTCCCTTCCCCATCGCGAAACATCTTCAACATCGCAGATTTTTCTTGTATCTGAGTTTATTACTCTGTCGCGAAGTGTTAGGCGTGCAATGAGTCGTAGAGTCTTCATTTCCGATGTCCTAAGAAGGCTTTTTGTTCTCGCGGTGTCGGCTCTTGTTTCCATGCCGTATGTCAAGATCGGTCTTACGCAGGTCTTATAGATCCTCACCTTACACTCTTAAATATTTTTTTTATTATTATTAGTAAATTACTACTCATCAGTAATATTATATAAATATGTGACTTATGTTTGTTTACAACATTTCAAGTGTGTCCAAATACTTGTTCACAAATCTGGATTATCTCTCCAATTAAAGAAGTTATTTTACATATAATTTTTTGACATCTCATCAAAGATGAAGGAGAACATGTAAGTCTGGGCATTTACGGGGCTTACGACCGTCATAGGCTGGTTTAAGTTATCATTTTACACACGTGTAACATTTACCAATTCTACCCATGACTGACAACCACACTACTTAAATTCTTGGAAGCTCTATATATATGAACCGATTTCGAAACATTGTTCTTGAACCACTAGAACTTCACTATAGACATCTATTGGTGAGATGAAAATAAGAACAAAATGTTTGTAATATGTTCTTAAATCAATAAATAAAATTTACACATTATTGAACTTCGCAATTTGTAATTATGTGTATGATGAAATATAAATAATTGAATAAATCTTGTTGGCGAATGCAGATCGAATTGAATTGCATTATCTGTATAGAAGTACGTCAAAATTACTAAAAATCACATAATACTTTATTAAGATAATGTACTGTGTTTAGATAAGTCACGATTGTAATAATAATAATAAATGTAATTTGTTCTTATGCACATAGGTACTGGTTGTCAAATTAAACCATGCCTTGAATCATTAAGATATAATAAAATTTCCTATAGTATAAATAACAATAAACCCACACTTTTTTCTGTCATCTCAACATATTTATTCATTCAAACCCTCATCCGCACCCCAATGGTGCTCTGCATCATATAAACATAGAACCAACATCTGGAACTCTAGATTATCCCATTTATAATTAAAATTTGAATAACCTTACCATAACTATTATAACAATGTATTTATAATTATAAAACATTACTTAAATTCATTCAATTTAATTTATTATGTCAGAATGAAAATATATAAAATCATTGTTTTCAACCCCTGCCTTGTTGTGTTTATAACATATCTTTTCAACTATTGTCTAGCCTCCCACCAGTTTGATGATGTTGGTAACGATGAAAACCGGGCATTGGTTAAATAAAACATGTAGGTAAAAAAACTTTTTGTTGTTATTTTATTTTATAAAATGCAGTGCCACCAAGAAATATCGGTACGAAGTATAAATTATGTTTTTATGTATTAATTTTTAATCAAACACAGATTTTTTGAGTCTACTAAGTTGTATTTTATGAACAAAAACACATAAAAAATTATATTGTGACAATTGTTTCGTTTTGTTAGGGCATTTTGACATTTTGATAATGCCCTAACAAGGCGAAACAATTGTCACAATTTAATTTTTTTGTGTTTTTGTTAATAAAATACAACTTAGAAGACTCAAAAAAATCTGTGTTTGATTAAGTATAACACATAAATTAAAATGAAGTTCTACAAATTAAACGCCAAATCAATAAATAAATATAAATTATGTGATTGTTATTATTTTTAATGAATTATTTGGATGGACGTGCATTGGCACTATTGCACGGGACAAGCTCTACAATATATTTTAAAGGATCTCCTTTCACTTAGGATGGACCAAGGCTGCAAAGATCATCCCACCTGAGATATTTAATAGAATACAGGGTGGCTTTAATGTTATAGTTTAACAAATATTTCCATTAATTTCATTAATTGATTCGGCAGTCACTTTGTGGTAAAATCTAACCATTTTTAATTACTATTTTACTTAGTTAATTCCACTATTTGGTATTTACCAACGTCCCAAGGACCCAACTGTAAAATTTAGAAACAAGTGTCACAGTAAATTTTAAGAAATAGTGGTATTTACTAAGTAAAATATTAATTAAAAATATTTCCATGCTAAAAACAACGATACTTATTTGTCCGACTCCATAGTGATGAGGTTATCGCGCTAGGCTACCACGCTGGAGGTCCCGGGTTTGATTCCCATGAGGGTCAAAATGAATTTTAGTGATTCAGTCTAATATTTATTTATTATCACCCTTGACCTGAAGCAGAAGGTTGATTACCCTTCCTTCATGTATTAAACGATAAAGATAATACAGCTTCTATACGATGCAGTGCCTTATGCACCAATGGGTGTGGATAAGGGTTAGAATTGAAGAGAGATTGTTTTTTAAATCATTTTTATTACGATGCAAAGTTCGTTGCGTGAGTCGCGTAAAGGGCGAACAGATACATCGTTGTACGCAGCGTTCGTTATGCGAGACATCACTGTATTGGACCAAGTAACGAGAAATGTCCTAGCTTTTTTTGGTAGCAATATTTTTTCGCTATAGGTTTTTGATTCATGGGGCTAGAGTAGGGGTGGGGTGCTTTTTATTTCTAAAAACCATAATAATTATTCTGATTTAATATAAGACTTCTTTTGTGAAAAAAAAATCAATCCATCGACTGCTTTTTGAGTTTTGAAAACGCAAACATACTAGAACGAAATATATTGAAGTTAAAGACAGCTTCACAAAAAGGCAGGAGATATCAATCAGATAGAGTAATATTCAATAACCAATTTCCTTGGTTTTTATGCTTATTTTTTAAATATTATTTTAACTAACTAACTAACCACCACGCCGCTTCCCCGCAGGGATAGAAAGAGATAATAGAACGCCATACCACCCTGGCTTTGCAAACATTATTCGCCTCTTTCACATTCATGCATCTCCTCATACATACCCACCGATTATTTCGCCTTTCCCGGTCGCTTTCAAGTATTTGACATACCTGATTATGCCAAGTATTCCTCTTTTTCTTTTTCATCATAAACTACATTTGCCTCATTAATTTGTTAAATCGTTCTTTCCTCACTCATACGTTCCACGTGTCCAAACCATCTCAACACACCTTTCTCAATTTTATCGATAAAGCCTTGCATTAATTCCTTATTTCGTTTTTCCTTATATGAAATATTGTAATAATTTTTAAAAAGTAGTATTTAGAATGGAGCCATAGTTTTTACAACATCCATTATAAAATACCATCTCGTTTTCTCAATTAATACAAATTGCCATACACCTAATCTTATACGTGCAGTTATAAATATACACGGTGAGGTAAAATTACTGTGGATTTACTGCCGACTTTTAATTCTTTTCACCCTTATCAACACCCAATGGTGCATAAGGTGCTGCATTGCGCTGAGGCAGATTTTCCGCAATAAAAAAATGTCAACTTGGCTAAAATATGAGTTGTACTCACTAGCCATTCGAAATAAAGGTGAACTCAGCGCATAATTAGTTGGAAGGATAGGCACTCATAATAAGATACAACATTTTGAGTGTGTCCAAATACTTGTTCACAAAATCTGGACACACCGTATTTGGACACACTCAAAATGTTGTAAATAAATTATCTGGTCAAATTATAAGCTTAATAATAAAAATGAAAATGGTATTTTCTGGCGTTTCTCATGTGTGTGATTATAATCCAGGATTCGGATCTCACATAAGAGTTTCTGCTTAATAAAAAGCTTCTTTACATTTCACCAATAGATGTCTCTAGTGAAGTTCTAGTGATTCATGAACAAGGTTTCTAAATTGGTTCATATATATAGAACTTCCAAGAATTTGAGTAGTGTGGTTGTCAATAATGGGTAGAATTGGTGAATGTTACACGTGTGTAAAGTGATCACTTAAACCAGCCTATGACGGTCGTAAGCCCCGTAAATACCCAGACTTCCATATTCTTCTTCATCCTTGATGAGATGTCAAAAAATAATATCATAATAAGATTGTGACGTGTGACGGGTACGGTAGCCGGGTACATTATACGTTATTTCGGAAGTCAAAACCGGACTATCTAGACGACCACTTATTATATCCTGAAGGATTCCCATTTCCCCATATATATAGGATTCCCATATACCTTGATTTTCCACACATTCGTCTGATGGAACACATTTCAACAGCGTTGACCTTGTTTTCGTCATATTCATTGTTAGATCTCTTTAAACTTAAATGCATAGATCAATGTTTTGTACTGACATTTTTTGGTGACTGCATTTTATAGAATAAAATCACAACTATGTAATTTTTTCCAGATGAATTTTATTTGACCAGTTTCCAGGTTTCGTCGTAACTGACATCATCAGACTGGTCTCGGACCAGTCTGATAATGTCGGTCACGACGAAACCCGGTTGCTGGTCAAATAAAATTCATGTGAAACAAATTACATAGTTGTTATTTTATTCTATTAAAGGTATAGTGAAAAACAAAATAGTATATTTTTAATCATTTAAGTACCTACCTATAAATGTATGAATATTTATTATCACATACCGCCACAATTACGAATAAAAGTTTACAATAGTGGGAGTCGTTGATTTTTCCCGTGCCGAGGGCACATTATACAATATTTATTTATAAAATTGTAACGTAAGAAAATTGTTTTTGAATTCAGATCTGCCCACTTCCATTATCCATATGAACTGTATTTTTATATTAAGTTTATACTTTTAATGACTTTATAGATAATGTAAGCCGGTTGTACAATTTTATTGCACAATAATCAAAGTTGACTAAAAGAGGTATGCGATATTGATATTAGAGGTATTGATATAGGCTTTTCGTCTCAAGGCAATTGTGAATACGTAAATAGCTTTAATTTCATATACACCGTGTATAAATATAGATGTAATAGATAGCTAGTATACAAAGTGCATTTTATAGATGCACGACCGGTGCATATTTTGACATTCATAAAACTGTTAACTTTTGTAATCTGGGTTAGATAGATACGATGATGCTACGATCTACATAATACAAGGTGCATCAGATATCGCTCACTCCTTTCAAGAACGTTATAAATCAAAAATTGATTTTTCAGGAGAATGTTTTTAAAGCTTAAAAATATAGCACAATGAATTAAAAATAAATATCAAGCCATTTATTGAACTTTTTACTGTGCAACAGATCTTTTTTAGTAAAACCTGAAGGTTCTTTCTCCATTTGAAAAATATTTAATTTATTTTAAAAAAATATTAAACAATACATTTTCTTCAAAATTTAAAAACAACATTTTCTGCCCTATAGCGGGTAAATATTAAGTTAAAAATATGCCTCTTTTGCTAGGATAAAGTACATTTTCTGGGCATTTCGAAAACATGCACAACTGAAAATTGACGGTTTTTGATTTATGACGTTGTTGAAAGGAGTGAGCGATATGTCTGTAACTTGAAAAAAAAATTTTTTGCACAATTGATATGTCGCCATTTTCGTGAAATACTACCTCAGGGCTCTTATATAAACGTGGATTAAGATATGAAAATGATGACGATAAAAAAAATTATAGAAAAACATCGTCAATCGGTTGAGTTTAAAGGTGCTTGTCCACTACCCGAAATTTCGTGTAATTTTACCGTCCGGCACGTCAGTCAGCTTTTTAAAACGACGATTTTACGATCCATCTTCACAACAGATTCAGTTTAATAAATAAGGTTTCCAAAATACACCCCAATCGTTAATCTGCAGACATCTATCTCTGTTGACCGATGAGAACCACCTACCACTGCACTTCAGTCCCAAGCGGCTGAGAACATTGCGCTAAGTAGGGATTACCAGTTCCTCGGCGAGTCGGTATCTCTCGCTCCGGAGCCAGTCTCGCCCGAGCCCGCGCGTCGCCCGCTAGTCCGTCGCGCGACCTCCTCCGCCGGTATACGGTAAGCACGAACTGCCCTCACATATCGCCGCGTCTGTACACTTTTCGTGACTTTGGTGTGCGAGTGTGTTCTGCAATCGGTGCATCGTGAACATCGGGATTTTACCCACGTCTGCACGGTTCGAGACGCGATAAAAAATATTGCCAAACTGTCATTTTTTGTGCGTTGAAATCGAAAGGCGCCAAAAATTAGATGTATTTTAAAAAAAACACGATTTTAATATTATAAAATTATGTATCTATAAATTTGCCGTATAATTTGTAGAATTCTATTTTAATTTACGTATTAAATGTTGAATCAAACATTGATTTTTTGAGTCTACAAAGTTTTATTTTATTAAAAAAAAAACGTGTTAAATCAATTTTGTGACAATTGTTTCACCTAGTTATGTAATTTTTAAACGAATTTAATTGAAATAATTTTTACATTTTTTTACGTGTTTTTAACAATAAAATACAACTTAGTAAACTCAAAAAATCAGTGTTTAATTTAACATTTAATACATAAATTAATGCAATATCTTAATTATACGAGAATAATGCAAGTTTTGTCATCTGGGCAGATTACCCTTAACTGCTTAAAAACAATAATTCGTGACTGCCAGTTTCGGAATAACCATTCATCATTAAGTCAAATTTGGACTGATGATGGACCTGCTGATCCTGATTATGGAATCGTTCTCACGAAACCAGTAGTAATGAAGTAGTGTTTTTAAGTGGTATAACATTAAGTGAACGATGGATGATAAGAAGAGTGTCAAACGAATCAAAACAATCGCATTTTTTAACTACCCAACGTCCAAGTGACCGAAGTCTAGCTACGGCTTATGCAATACCGTTTATAATGGACCTACTTTGGCTTCAACAAATAAGTTTTATAGCGTATTCCTACTCGTGAGTGGATTTACTCTTTATGTTTAAAGTTACTATAATTAAATGTAATTCATAAGTGATAATTTTAGGCAAAAAGTAGGAGCAGTTTCTTATTTTTATTTAATTTGTTATCAGTGGGAATGTCGACAACAGGAGAAATACTGGTTTTTACCAAGTAAAATATTAATTGAATATACATAAATATTACTACAAAGTGACACATTTTTTTTATTTAAAAAGGAGAAAACGTTATTATCATTTTATTGTTTGTAGGAAAACCATGGTGGTAGAATTAGTCTCTGTTCGATTAAAGAGAATTTTCTTTGCATTTTGTGGATACGTAGAGATGGAACATAAGTACCTAATATAAAAAAAAAATCCTCTTTTCAAATCGAAGACATTTTTTTAAAACCCTTTTTTAGCCTTGAATATTCAGTTTTAAAAAATGAGATACAAAAATCCTTTTGTCATGTAATATAGAATACCTTTATTCCGCGAATAAAAAAATAAAAAAATACTATCAGTATTTTTTTTTTGTACAAAAACATTTCACACGTATCCAATAGAACATATCGCTCACTAATTTCAACAACGTCATGTATCAAACAACTTGATTTTTCAGGAGATCGTTTTTAAAGTTTTAGAATATAATAAAATGTTTTAAAAATAAATATCAAGCCGTTTAACTGTGCAACAGATCTTTTTAGGTAAAACCTGAAGGTTTTTTCTGCATTTGAAAAATATTTAGTAGATTTAAAAAAAAATAATTAAACAATACCTTTTCTTCAAAATGCAAAAACAACACTTTCTGCCCTATAGCGAGTAAATATCAAGTTAAAAATATGCCGCTTTTGCTGGGATGTAGTACATTTTCTGGGCATTCTGGAAACATGCACAACTGAAAATTAACGATTTTTGATATATGACGTTGTTGAAAGGAGTGAGTGATTTATTAGTAATTTAAAGCTATATAATATATGCATGTATATACACGTTTTAGTTTATCAGCGACCGTCACACGATAAAGGTTTGTTTACGTGCCTTTATATAAAGTTTCGAAATCCGATTCTCACTTTGTTTTTTTTCTATGACTCAAAAAAAATGTTTATTGTGGACGATAGTTCGATACTCCCCACGATCAATTAAAATATAATTAGTTCATATTTAAATCACCATATTAAAAAAAATATTCCTTTCATAAATCTTTGTCAATAGTCTTACGTTTTTAATTAAAATTTTAATCGGTAAATGCCACTTTTTCTTCAAATCTATTTTGACAATAGATTCGATTTATGTAGTATCGTTATCATATTTGATAATGATGCTGAATGTATCAAAACACGTGTTTCAATAGATTTTAATAACCAGTGATATTTACTACGTAAATTTTCATTTTAAAACGTATTATATTATTTGTAACGAGTGAAAGTTTGCAGATTTGCTGAATAAATTGTCTACATGTATAGGTCAACGGTATAGGCAATATTACGACATATCACATTATTAAATCATTAATTTCTTGTATCATTACCACTATCGACTAATGCTGTCATTATTAATTTTTCAAGGCTTATTATCGCTATTGGAAGTTTTTAAAAGGATATTATCAGAACGATTTTTACAATGGGATATTGCGGAATGCATCGAAAATTGCACATGTCACTATTTATTTTACGAAAAAGTTGTATTTACCAAGCTAATAAGATAGATATTATAAATATATATTTTATGGTTGGTGTACTGCCAAAAAACTTTAACTCAAAATAATAATAAAATATAATAAAACCCTTATCCGCGCCCCAATGGTGCATAGGGCACTGCGTCATATAAACGCAGTGTTATCTTGATCGTTTACACATGAAGGAAAGGTGATCAGCCCTCCGCTTCAAGTACCAGTCCAGGGTAATATTGAATAAATATTACAGTGAAAAAATCACTCATATCTATTCTTACCCCCCCTGGGAATCGAACCCGGGTCCTCCAGAACAGTAGCCGAGCGTGCTGACCATTACACTACGGAGGCGGACAAAACTCAAAAAGATGAAATTTTAACTTAACTATGCATATTATAATGTTTTCAACGTTCTATAAACTGGCGAAATACACTCAGCAGTTTGAAATGTCATATTAAGGTTTTAAAAGTAAATTCAACATTAAGTTTAATTGCGGGTATGTTTATCAGGCTAAAAGCTTTTAATAACAGGGATTATTAAAACAAGAGTTTTAGCAGTACACCCACGATATCTTAATGGATAAGGTACTGCATAAGCTGTAGATAGATTTCAAAATTAAAAAAAAGAGTTTCATATACCTGTATTTTTGAACTACATACATATATAAAATCCGTTTGTACCATACATATTTTATTTAAAGTTGGGTAATATATCCCGAGTAGGGCCACGATAAGCAGTATTGCATAAGCCGTGGCAAGATTTACTTAGATGAGTCACTGAGACATACCAATTATATATATATATATATATATATATATATATATATATATATATATATATATATATATATATATATATATATATATATATATATATATATATATATATATATATATATATACATATGCATGTACATACTACGAATCGAAAATAATATTCAATAAAAATAGTCATCTTTTCAAAATTTCTAGAATTTTTTTTCGTACGTTTCGTAAGCCCGTATTTTTTTCACTGTACATAGAATCGGTACGTACGTATTTTTTAGAGTGTATGAATAATCTTCAAACAATGCAAAACTCACATTTCCGCGTGAGACTAATTTGAAGACACTTAGAGAACTTAAGAGATTACGAAATTACTCGTCAATGGCGAACGGAGAGGTAAATAAATTATTAATATATTATTATTCCGAATGCTTCCTCGTTCTCGACAATAGGTACCTGAACTCTCCTAACAATAATAAATTATTAAATAAATAAATCCTATATCACATGTTCGCCTCCGTGGTGTAATGGTTAGCATGTTTAGCTACCGCCCTGGAGGTCCTGGGTTCGATTGCCAGGGGATTGAAAATAAATATTTTATTTTTTATTTTATTTAATTTTATTGGAAGGAAGAACAACAGTTACAATATATGATACATCAGAATACCAATTATAGTTCTTCACAACTATGCATAATAGAGGTCTATATAAAGGAAGAACATGAGACAAGGATGGGATGAAGAGAAAGGGAGATGGCAGTGATAGGAAAATAAGAAAAGGAAAGGACAGGGAATAGAATTACCTTTTTAGGTTTATAAGATTTTGAATAATTTAGCTTAAAGTTTGAAAGATATTAAATATTAGTGATTTTACACTCTAATATTTATTTAATATTACCCTGGACTGGTCGTGTAAGTAATGATGAAGATAACGATGCGGCAATATGATGCAGTGCCCTATGCACCATTGGGTGCGGATAAAGGTTAGAAGAAGAAGATATCACATTATAGGTGTCTCAAATTGACACGATACGTCTATTATTTTTACTTTTATATTGTATGCCAATTAAACATTCTCCTTATCATTGAAAGAAAGAATCAACACAAATTTATTTTATTCTAGTTTTATTGTATAACAACTGTATTATAACTGTATGACAGTTTATATTTTATACGCTTTGATATTTTTTATTATTTAAAATATATTTTTAAAGTCAACATAATGGAAAATTGTGATGTTTTGTTTAAAATTTACTTTAAGTATAGTTTAAAAATAATTTCAATAATTTAACGCCATAATTAATAATAGTAATACCGTGTAATGATTAGTTGCTACGTGATATATGATGAACGTTTGTTACTGATTATAAAATCATATTGCGTTTATCAAATTGTTTAGAAAACTCGGAGAAAAACGTGCAGTTCTGTACGCGTACCATCCTATATATGTATTGAACAAATATGTAGCAGAAATTTATAATATATCTCGACTATTGTTTAAAAATATGCATGAATGGATGTATAGGTTAAACAATAATCTGAAATGCACATTGCACACAGTCACAGGAAGTTTGTATGCGCAAACCAATGCAAGATAATGCTCCAGGGTATCTACGAGAGTTTCATTAATTGATTCGGCAGTCACTTTGTATTAAAATTTATCCATTTTTAGTCTAAGTTTTGCATTTTGAGTGTGTCCAAATACTTGTTCACAAATCTGGATTATCTCCAATTATAGGAGTTTTATTTTTATAATTTGTTTAAAAGAAAACAGATATCGCTCACTCCTTTCAAGAACGTCATAAATAAAAAAAAACTAGATTTTTAGGAGAACGTTTTTTAAAGTTTAAAAAATATAATACATTGTGTTAAAAAAATATATCAAGCCACTTACTGAACTTTTTACTGTGCAACAGATCTTTTTAGATAAAACCTGAAGGTTTTTTCTCCATTTGAAAAATATTTAGTATATTTCAAAAAATAATTAATCAAAACCTTTTCTTCAAAATGCAAAAACAACACTTTCTGCCCTGTAGCGGGTAAATATTAAGTTAAAAATATGCTTCTTTTGCTGGGATATAGAACATTTTCTGGGCATTCCGAAAACATGAATAACTGAAAATTGACGATTTTTGATATATGATGTTCTTGAAAGGAGTGAGGGATATATTTTTGTTTTTATTATTTACACAAATATTTCAATTTCATACTATTTCTGTGAGCCTAAGCTTCTCATTATTAGAAATAGGTATCAAATTGTAGTAGAGTGGGTTCGAACCGAGAAAGTCTGACTTAAGAGTCCGCGACACTAACCACGGGACCACAACCCGACACTTAGTTATTGTGTTGTGTATTGATTTGCCATTAAATTTGTATAGCAATATGGTTTAGCGTTCTACCCTCATATAACAAAATATAACATAAACATTATTTTTACTTTAAAAAATTAATTAATAGTTGAAAACAGTTTTTCACTTTTAAAAAAAAAATATTTATTGATTTATTTACACATAAAAGAGAGAAAGAGAGATTATTTTCTCGTAATTTTCTCTAGTATATTTATTTAACCTTTAACCGGAACGAACGTCATCTTTTGTGATTTAAAATAGCTTTTAAACGATGTCATTGTGAATTACTAGCTCATAGCTGACTCTGAGTGAATAATTAATGAGAGTGCTGGGTAATGAGCAAAAAGTGAAATGATTCATCTAGTGTACTTTTTTGTTTCCCAAAGTGAATTCTCTTGTTTTGTTTGAAGAAAATTTGAAATACCCGTCAGTTTTTCCTTGGATGGTACACACACTGTATTGAGACAAGTCGCCCATCATTTGCAGGTAAGAAAATATTTTATTCATAAATTTATTTGTCTTTAAATATTTTGAAAATTGAAACGTATATGAAGATCCAAAAGCATACATCGAATTTTAAAAAAACTCTCAAAATATTTTTTTCTGACACTTTGTGGGATATTATTTAAATAAATAGAAATTATACAAAATAAAGCGATGAGAATGGTGCTCAAAAAAAATAGATAAAATAATACAGAAAAAAATTAGAGAAGAACTTAACTAGTTTTGTATAAAAAAGAGACTAAAATTAAATAATGCTTATCTTTTTGTATAAATTTACAATAATTTTCCCAAATACTTTAAGGATAAAATAGTGTGTAACAAAAATTTTCATGAACAAATTACTAGAAATAAGGATACAATAAGACTGCCATTGTTGAAAAAAACCGAGTCACAAAATTGTTTCTTGTATAAGGGTTTGAAAATGTATGATGATATGTCTGAATGTATGAAGAATGAAAAGAGTCTGAAAGAATTTAAAAATAAATGTTTTGTTTACTTTAAAAAAAATGTAAATATACATGATGTTAATTAAGTGTAAATAATAGCTTATTTTAGTGAAATATAAGCTAATTAAAGAAAAAAAAATAAGAAATATCAAAAATTATAAACTCAATAAAATAAAACCCAAAATTTGTTTTTAATAGAAGTGATTTAAAACAAAGTTTGTGTTTAATTTTATAAAATAAAAATAAAATAAAAACTGAAATTTTAAAACTTGATATAAAAATTAAACACTTGAATTAGATAATTTTTACGTTTATTAATATATATACGACTAGTTTCGAAAACTATGGATGCTTTACTTTTTTATAAAATTATATTACTTGGTAAATACCATTAATTCTTTAAATCTACATTACATTAATCATTGTTGTAATCACATTACAGTGCATTCCGCGTTATTTTCAAATACTGTATTAATGTTTGAAAATGATGCAGAATTCGATTATAGATGTCACATTAGATTTTATGTAATATTAATATTTACCTACTAAACCATTAATTAAAAATGGAAAGAAATTACCACAAAGTGAGTGCCGAATCAATCAATGAAATTGTAGGCAAAATTAAAAATAAGAGTTTTCTTTTTGTCCACCTCCGTAGTTAAATGGTTAGTACTTTGGAAATTATTAAAATTAATTAATAAAAACATTCTTCCATTTACAACATTTTGATTGTGTTCAAATACTTTTTCATAAATCTGGATTATCTCCAATTATAGGAGGTATTTTTTATATTGTTTTTAGACATCTCAACATAAATAAATGCCCAGACTTCCATTTTCTTCTTCATCTATGTTGACATGTCGAAAAATTCGAAACGTCTGAGACATGACTATTTATCATTAGAATCCTGACTGTCCATCAAACCTCCTCCCTTAGTTTTTCCCTCTACCTCCTTCCCTAAACTGCCTTTTTCCTTTGCCTTCCTTATTATCATCAACTTGTAATTTATGTTTTTTTTAAATGTTCAAGTACCATCTATCCTCTGATTGCAAACAGCTATTTATAGTATCAAATGTTTTTATCAATATCACTTGTCTGTTTTTGGTTGGTTGGTAGATACTGCTTTTAAGAAATATGCTCGCCAATGAACTTATTCTTTTTCTGTACATGAAGTTTAAAAAATGAGTAATAAATAAAATGAAGCATTCTTCTATGTTTGATTAATAGCTCACTTCTTTTAACAACGTCATATATTAAAAAAAACTTGATTTTTCAGGAGATCGTTTTGTAAGTTTAAATATATAATAAAATGTTATCAAAATAAATATCAAGCCACTTATTGAACTTTTTACTGTGCAACAGATCTTTTTAGGTAAAGCCTGAAGGTTTTTTTCTCCATAATTTTTTTTTTAAATATATTAAAAAAAAATAATTAAACAAAACATTTTCTTCAAAATGCAAAAACAACACTTTCTGTCCTGTAGCGGGTAAATATTAAGCTAAAAATATACCGCTTTTGCTGGGATAAAGTACATTTTCTGGGCATTTCGAAAACTAGCATAGCTGGAAATTGACGAGTTTTGATATATGACGTTGTTGAAAAGAATGAACGAAATATAAGACGGATAAAAATCCAACTATCCGATTCAGCAATACAATAATATTGAAATAATTGTTGGCCTGGTCAAATCGACCGGCTTCGCGCGTATCGCAATTTTCGCAAATGTGGCGAAACACGCCCAAATTGTTTTCACCACACGGCGATTATTATCAAAACGTTGAGCGATATAAACCTTTATTTTACAGTGATTATTTTAAATCGTGATATACAAACGCACGCTGAAGAAATTCCCCGTAAACCGCCGGTAAGTCCACGTGGGGCTCTTACCATATTTGTGTAATAGCCAATCTACATTACCGGGTACTCGCTTGGTACATACCATTCTTAGGTCTTGAACACAGGGTGATCAGAAAAAAAATATCACAAAAAAACTGAAAATTTATTTTAAGTTGCTATTTATTTTGATTTGGTGTATCCCAGTCCCAGAAATACCGTACCTAACATTTGCTTTTTTTAAAAGAATTCAATATATCAATATTTTTTTCCTTTGAAAAAGAGAAATATTTGCGATTTTATTATTTTTTTTTAACCCTTATCCGCACCCCAATGGTGCATAGGGCACTGCTTCATATAAACGCAGTGTTATCTTGATCGTTTACACATGAAGGAAAGGTGATCAGCCCTCCGCTTCAGGTACCAGTCCAGGGCAATATTGAATAAATATTACAGTGAAAAAAATCACTTTTATTTATTTGACCCCACCTGGGAATCGAACCCGGGACCTCCAGAACGGAAACCGAGCGTGCTGACCATTACACTACTGAGGCGGACAAATTATTTACAAAAATAATTCAATTTCATACTTTTTCTATGAGCCTGAGCGGCTCATTATTAGAAATAGGTATTAAATTGTGGTAGAGTGGGTTCGAACCGAGAAACTCTGACTCAAGAGTCCGCGACACTAACCACGGGAACACAAACCGAAAAAATTGATTCGGCATTAACTTTGTGGAATAAGATAATGATGATTTAAATTATTTAAAAATAAAAATTTACAACACTTTTATGAGACGCCTGAGTTCATGAAACTATTTATATTTATTTATTGATTTGGTATTCATTTAATGATTTAAACATGATAATAAATTAATAATCAAAACTTGTATATCACCACTTTCGAGTTTAATGTGACATTAACGTAGTTCATGACTAGTTTTGATGACATCTGCATTTCTTGAAATTAGTCTTTATTTTTTATTTATTCATTTATTTTTTTTAGCATTTTTTTATTATAAGTTATTACTCCACTCGTTGGCTAGCGATTTTGCAATTAGCTTTGTGTAAAAACATGATGATTTAAATATGTGAATAAATGACACCTTAACATAGATGAAGAAGAATATGGAAGCTTGGGCATTTACAGGGATTACATAGGTTTGGTTAAGTGATCACTTTACACACGTGTAACATTCATCAATTCTAACCATAATTAACAACCACACTATTGAAATTCTTGAAACTTCTAGATATATTGATCAAACTTATCAAAAAAAGTAAGAAAAAACCCCTAATCCAGATTTGTGAACAAGGATTTTGACACTCAAAATATTGTAAAAAAATTATACCCTGGTATAAGACCACTTTTGAGTCTTTTTTAAATTGCCTAACGTCCAAATGACTTTGAAATCTAGCTACGGCTTATACAACACCGCTTATCATGACCCTACTCAAGCTTTAACTTTTTGAGTTTTATAACCTATGCCTACTCTTGAGTGGATATACGCTTTATGTTTAAAGTTACTTAAATTTCATATGATTCATAAGTAAAAATTTAAAACTTGAAAACGCTACAGCAACGGTCGGGGAACCAGGGTAAATTACCCCAAATGGGGTAAAAATGAATTTTTCGGGTTTATAAGGAAATTCTCTAGTTTGCTATTTCATAAACAGGTTAGCATTTTTACAAATTTAAACGATTCACATATCAAAATGTCCCGATTTTTAGGTAATTGTATTAAACATGAAGCAACATCATTTCTCCAAAAACTGAAAAGGAAACCTGAAAACCTGAATTTTCGTTTGTTCCAATTTGAGAATTTTATTTTGTCTGTCTCCAACATACTAAATTTTTTAATGTATTTTTTTTCGTGTAACTTAATTCAATAAATAAGTTTTTTTAAGTGTACATTGATTTTTCAAAATGGGGGGAGGGGGTTATATCGATTTACGCAAAAATATTTTGGGGTAATGGTTAAAAAAGTTTCCTAGAGGCATGACTTTTGAGTTTATTGCTGTTCACATTCACGAACACCCTGTTCGCCATCTGGCTCGCTGACATCAGGATGAAAGTGAAATTGAGTCTACCAACACTAGCGAGCTCGTTCTGTCAGTGTGGGTCTATCGGCACGTCCGCTGTACCCGCGATACCCACACCGTCTGCGGGCCGCGTTGCGTAACCATCGGGCCTTTTTATACGACTTACTGCTCACTTTATACAATATTTCTTTTTATCTTATTCCTCTGGCCGGAATGGTGTCGAAGAAAGTCGCTCTGACCTACTGTGGGCTGGAGTGCGAATAAAGCTGCATGCATAACCGCGCACTCTCAAATTCTGCAATGTCCAATATTCAAAATTTTGTAACTGCTCATATGTGGCGGTACACACACGTCCGCCTCTGTAATGTACTTATTCATATTTGTGTCACTTATATTTGGCTTTAACTTGGCATTATATATGGAATAACATGTGGATTTAAATATCAAAATAAAAACACTCGTATGAGACAGCTTTTGAGATTATTAATATAAACACAACTAGTTTCGATTACATCCGTAGACTTCGAAACAAGTCGTATTTATTTATTGATTTGAAATTAATTTCATTGAATAACATATTTAAATATATTTGTAAAATAGACTTTTGAGTACATTAATACAACATTTGTAGTTTTCGAAACTTGACATATTTATTTTTTGATTTTGCATTATCATTAATGAATAACATGATGATATAAATATGAAAATAAAACACTTGTATAAGACCACTTCTTGGTAAGTTAATGTAATCACGACTTGTATAAGACCACTTCTTGGTTAATAAATGTAATCACGACTTAATAAACTACAGATTTTCTCAAGTGAAAATACAAAACTGTTAATATGCAAAAAGTTTGTGTTTTCACTTGTTGATGAGAGCACATGTAGTTCTCGAAACTGGTCGCGTTTACATTGAAAAACTCAAAAAAGATACTCTAATACAAGTGCTTTATTTTTTAATTTAAACAGTCATATTTTCAGTAATAAACTCAAATGTGGTATCATTTGAGTAATATTATTTTTTTTTTAATAAACTTATGATGAATTTTTTTATTATTATTTATCTTTTATTGGTTAAAACCACTTCTTTTAAAATCTATTGTGACGAGTGTTTTGATGCATTTCGCATAATCATAAAATAACGTGTGTGACGCTTGGTCTAAATTTAAGAGTTTTATACATAAATAACTAGGCATACATATGTCGCTTACTCCTTTCAAGAACGTCATAAATCAAAAATTGTAAATTTTCAGTTGTGCATGTTTTCGGAATGCCCGGAAAATGTACTATATCCCAGCAAAATCAGCATATTTTTAACTTAATAGTTACCCGCTTCAGGGCAAAAAGTGTGGTTTTGGCATTTTGAAGAAAAGGTATTGTTTATTTTTTTTTTTAATATACTAAATATTTTTCAAATGGAAAAAAAAACCTTCAGGTTTTACCTAAAAATATCTGTTACATAGTAAAAAGTTCAATAAGTGGCTTGATATTTATTTTTAATTTATTCTATTATATTTTTAAACTTTAAAATGGATCTCCTGAAAAATCAAGTTTTTTATATAAGACGTTGTTGAAAGGAGTGAACGAAATGTGGTATCATACAAGTTTTTTAAATTTTTAAAATTAACTAGGGATGTTTTTTTTTCATTTATCTTTTATTGGTTAAAACCACTTCTTTTAAAATCTATTGTGATGAGTGTTTCGATGCATTCCGCATCATTATCAAATAGCGTGTGTGACGCTTAGTCTGAATTTTAGAGATTTATAAATAAATAACTCTGAAATTTAGACAGACATACATAACAAGAAATTATTTTTCGGAATTTGCAAATCATATTATGGAAACTAACCACTCATTTGACTCTCATACACTTAAATAATTACACTCTGTTACAAATAAAGGTCAAGTCATGAATAATTAAGAAAAATTAGAAATACATAAAAATTTAAATTCAGATAAAACAATAATTAATAATATACTGTTTCAAAATACGTCACCATTATTATCAATGTTTCCTTTTACAAAAAATGTTGTTCCTCAACCCCCCTACCTATATTTATAAACCTATATATACACCTAAATAAATTTTTATTCGTTAGTTTTAATTTGTACCAGAGGATGAAAACAATTGTCGTTTTCGAAACTAGTCGTAAATAAAAATAAAACTCAGTTAAGTGGATTATTCAAGTGTTTAATTTTTATTAAAATAATCATGTCATTCCACAAAGTTAATGCCGAATCAATGAATAATATAGACATACATATGTTTAAACATAATATTTCGGTGTAATTATTTGAATCTTATATTTTATAAATAGGAATTTAACTGGTTTTTAATGGGTAAGCAGATCATCAACTAGTAAACTGAATAGCAACTCTCATTACGAATACCAGAGATTATGTAAAGCGTCACACTTGATAAGAGTTATATTAACACGGATACTTTTCCAATACCAACTTTGTTTATACACATGAAACTAGAACAATTTTTACGTTTTAAGAATTTGAATGTCGACTGTGAAATTAATCTCTTTTTTTTAGCGGTATTAATTTGAAATTCAAATTGAGTAATGCTTTTAATTTAGTTGATTAAATCTAGTTATAACATTTATTGATTTGGAGTCTAATTTGTAACTCCATTTTAATTTATGTTTTAATTTTAAATCAAACACAAATTTTTTGAGTCTACTAAGTTGTATTTTATTAACAAAAACACATAAAAAATTATATTGTGACAATTGTTTCGCCTTGTTAGGGCATTATCAAACGAATGTTCGTTTGATAATGCCCTAACAAGGCGAAACAATTGTCACAATATAATTTTTTATGTGTTTTTGTTAATAAAATACAACTTAGTAGACTCAAAAAATCTGTGCTTGATTTAAAATTAATACATAAATCTAGTTATAATCCCGATACTCTTAGGTAACGTATAATATCTTCAAAAAAGATCAATTATCAATTATCATTTACGAAAAAAATCACTCAACATTAGAAACAACCATATCCTAAAGATATAAAAATAATTTTAAGATACCCAAATGCAACACAAAAGAGTACCAACAAAATTACATTTACAGTCAGCCTCCGTAGTCAAAATTTTTATTTAAATTGTATTCGAAGCTGTTACACTCCTTTACTATTTATATATTTTTATATATAAATAATAATAATATAATAAAACCCTTACGCACCCCAATGGTGCATAGGGCACTGCTTCATATAAACGCAGTGTTATCTCGATCGTTTACACATGAAGGAAAGGTTATCAGCCCTCCACTTCAAGTACCAGTCCAGTGTGATATTGAATAAATATTAGAGTGAAAAAATCACTTATATTTATATTTATATTAAACCCCCCTGCGAATCGAACCCGGGACCCCCAGAACGGTAGCCGAGCGTGCTGACCATTACACTACGGAGGCGGACATATATATGTGTAATGACATATGTATGCGTAATGGTCAGCGTAGTTGCCTTCCATATATAAATAAACGTTAATAAAAAATACATAAAAATTTACTATTCTTTCGGCTTGGAACGCTAAATCGTATTTTACAATGCTTTCTTATAAGTTATAAGGTAGGTATCAAATATTTTGACAGGTCTGTTTTTGGTTGGTTATAAGATATATATTTATTTTACCCCCCCTGGGAATCGAACCCAGGACCTCCAGAACGGTAGCCGAGTGTGCTGACCATTACACTACGGAGGCGGATAAATATAAGTGATTTTTTTCACTGTAATATTTATTTAATATTACCCTGGACTGGTACCTGAAGCGGAGGGCTGATCACCTTTCCTTCATGTGTAAACGATCAAGATAACACTGCGTTTATATGACACAGTGCCCTATGCACCATTGGGGTGCGGTAAGGGTTTTATTATTTTATTATTAAGATATTGATTCTTAGCAATAAGCCCGCCAATGTATATATTTATTTTCTGTACATGAAGTTAAATAAATTAATTAATAAAAAACAAATAAATAAATATTTAAAGTCAAGTATTTATGTGTATGTAATTAATTTAATAAATGGACGTGAAAGGGTTACCTCGCACGACGTATTACCAAATTCGACCATTGTTTTTTAACAAATAAAAAGTGTACCAGCATTGCAAAAACTCCCAAGGAAGAAATTCGTACAGTTACGCAACGCGGCAGAACGAAAAATCGCAATATGTAACAATGTGTTATATTATATTAAATATAATGATTCCACCGCGTGAATCTACCATTACTATTGGTAAATTACATTTTAAATTACGTGTCATGGAGCTAAATGTCTAACGGAGCTGTGATCGTCAATCATAATTTAGAGTCATATACCGAGATGAGAAAATTACAGCCACAGCAGGGTGGACGCAGTCCCCAATGTATACTATGTGCACGAGGTAATAAAAACCAGACTTGCTGCCTTTTACTGTATTACTCTTATGTGCATGCAGATGTACACGAGTATTCTAACCCTTGTCCGCACCCAATGGTGCATAGGGCACTGCATCGTATTGACGGGGTGTCATTTTGAGTGTTACATACATCAAGGCAAGGCGATCACTCCTGCGCTTCAGGGACAAGGACAGAGTAATATGAAACAAATATGTGAATGTCATATCACTAATATTTACAACAATATAATAACACAAATATTTCTCTAAAAAAACACATTTTCACCTCCCCTGGGAATCGAACCCGGGAATTATTGCAAGGTGGCTATACACACTGATCTTTACACCACGGAGGAGGAAACCGTACTGACGGAAGGTGTCAATCGATGCAGTGCCCTATGCACCATTGGGTGCGAAAAATTGTTTAGAAGTAATAGAAGATATAAGGTATCAAACGTTTTTACCAATATCTTTAGTCTGTTTTTGGTTGGTTGGAAGATATTGCTTTTTAGAAATAAGATAACTTTTTTTTTCTGTACATGAAGTTTAAATAAAAATAAAAATAAAATGATATCAGTAAGGCGTATCTACTAACTGCCTCTCCATCATTTTGTTGTGCATTCGCCTACGTCATATCAAGCTATAACGGGAAAATCCGAAGACAGGTAACTGCTCGACATAAAAAGAATAGAAAAAAGCTTGTCAGTGTATGTTATGTTATGTGTAAATGATAGGAAAAACACAAAAGCATGAGTTATTAAATATCCCACGCTTTAAATATTAAATAAAGGCATAATACAGGGTGGCACAAAATTAATCACTATACCAAAAGGTGTTATTATTTTTGCTAATGGCGTCGTACGTCAATAGTATTTTATTTTTCAAAAAAATATAAATATTTGTGTTTTTACTATTTACACAAATATTTCAATTTCCTACTATTTCTGTGAGCCTAGCGGCTCATTATTAGAAATAGGTATTAAATTGCGGTAGGGTGGATTCGAACCGAGAAGCTCTGACTTAAGATTCCGTGATACTTACCACGGGACCACAACCCGACTTTAAATATTTGATATTTGTGAACTAGACAATTTGTGCCCGTTTTACCAATCTGTTTGTAAACTGCAGCTGTTAGTTCATAAATGTCATATATATACGGGCACGTATTAAAATATTTAGTAATAAAATTACACATAAAGAAAGGAAATTATTAGTGCTATAAAAACAACGTGGTCGAATGATACGATCTATTTCAAATATACCATTTTAAAAATATTTTGGACCGTTTAAATACATAAAAAGCAAATATTTAGATTTGAAGCACTAAATTTGGGATTTTCTATTTTATAATTAAAATGCAACTTTGTTTTAAAATCACTAAAAATATTTGAAGCTAACCGCTTCTTTATCATTCATCCATTCTTTATCAAGTCTTGATAAAGAAGCGGTTAGCTTGGAAACCGGTACACATAATTAGTATTAAAAAAATATTTATAGTGATTTTAAAACAAAGTTTAATTTTAATTTTGAAAATGATACGATTTATAGTTTTACTTATTGAAGTTTAACATCTTTGGTTCACGAAACTAGTCGTGTTTATATTATTAAAAAAACTGGTCCTAAACAAGTGTCCGCCTCCGTAGTGTAATGGTCAGCATGCTCAACTACCTTTCTGGAGGTCCCGGGTTCGATTCCCAGGGGGGTTTAATAAATATAAGTGATTTTTTCACTACAATATTTATTCAATATTACACTGGACTGGTACCTGAAGTGGAGGGCTGATCACCTTTCCTTCATGTGTAAACGATCGAGATAACACTGCCTTTATATGAAGCAGTGCCCTATGCACCATTGGGGTGCGGTAAGGGTTTTATTCTTCTTCTTTTTCGTCTTTTAGGACTAGGTCCTGTCATTCTCGGGTCGGTCCTGGGAGGTGGAAGACCAGCTATCCTTCCATCGTTTAGGTGGTCTTCCTAGGGGTCTGATCCCACCTATGCTGGGTTTTATTATTATTATTCAAACAAGTGTTTAATTTTTTATTTAAACCTAATAAATAAATTTCAGCAAAATGTCTACAAGTTATTGATCACCGTGTAAGAGTTAAGACACTTTCCTTAGCAGAATATATCCGGAAATGCCAAACGAACTGTAGTCAGCCGCAAAGAAATACATAAAAAGAGGAAAATTAATGATTCCTCCGGCGTTTGTGTCATCAGGAAGAAGTCTACAAAGCTTGACAAAAATGTTAATAATATAAATAATGCAGTCTAAATGCGTCCTCTCAGACGAATGTGCTGCAAAACGTTGTATGATAGATGTTCGAATGGTGATATAATGAAAAAAATGCAAAGGCTGAGATAAGCATTGACGTTAAAATTAAGAAAGGTGTGTTGAGATGGCTTGGGCATGTGAATCGAATGATAGTAAAAAAAAATATGAAAACTTGGCAAAGTATTCATGATTCGAAGTAGTATTGAAAATCTTGTCTGAAAACTTGAGTACACACCTCGCGCACAGACTATGACAGCGCGCCGCGCAGGCTTGCCAACTTGACGACTAACGACACTTGCTAGTCTTAAAAATAAAAGATTTTGCAGGTATTCGTACTGACATACATATATATATATATATATATATATATATATATATATAAATGTACACTAAAAAACAGTTTCAAAATCATGTTTTTATTTAAAAGGTCATTGGTTTGAACATGAGTTCGGAATGCATACGAACTCATAAAAAATCTCCTTATATTTGAATAATCATCAAGGCCCATTTAACATCTGATGATTTTTAAATATAATAATAAAATAGACTTTGAATAATATTGCGGTGATGCAAACCGCTTTTTGTGGACGTTTTGAAACTGGTAAAATGGATTCATAAAAACACTTTGTTTTATTAGTGATCGGCTTCTCAAACGGTGGTTCCTGAAATCTTCAATTGGTAAAAATAATTACCCTTCATAAATTTTCAATTCCAACTACCAGGCAGTTAGAGATCAACTGGATGTATTCTTTAAAATATTAAATTTTAAAATCGAACAGTGATTTTTTTACTCTAAAAATCATTGTTTGATAATAGCATTCAATGTAAAAATTTAAATGGAGTTCTTCAAATTAAGCGCCAAATCTACAAACAAATAGGATGTCTTCTTCTTCAAACCCTTATCCGCACCCCAATGGTGCATAGGGAACTGCATCATATAAACGCAGTGTTATCTTTATCGGTAACACATGAAGGAAAGGTGATCAACCGTCCGCTTCAGGTACCAGTCCAGGGTAATATTAAGGTAATAAAAGTGGCGTCATGTTTAGTTACTTGAATCACTTTGGTTGTTACTCAGAAGAACGCTATCAGCATTTGGAAGGCCGTAAAAATTTAAAACGTCGTCATACAACATAAAAAGTTTGACAACCTCTGCCGTAACCCATATCGCTATGTTTGAAAACAAGTTTCGTCACATATTGTGGTTTGAGTGTTCGGATTTTAAACTGGATCATCTTAATCTGATTCGATTATTGAAATCTTGCCCAGGGCTTTCAAATTCTTAGACAAAACTTTTTAACCTTTTGCCGCATCACATTTTCGTGCATAAAATAAAACTACTAAGTATATTACATTGTTATTTTAAAAATAGTTTATAACATTGTTATTTTATTTGACCAGTGATCAGTGACCACCAGATTGGGGAAGCCTGTAACGACATTACTTGGCAATATCAATAAAAAGCTTATTTTTTGACATCTCATCAAAGATGAAGAAGAATATGGAAGTCTGGGCATTTACGGGGCTGACGACCGTCATCGGCTGGTTTAAGTGATCACTTTACACACGTGTAACATTCACCAATTCTACCCATTATTGACAACCACACTACTCAAATTCTTGGAAGTTCTTTATACATGAACCAATTTAGAAACCTTGTTCTTGAATCACTAGAACTTCACTAGAGACATCTATTGGTGAGAAGCAGAAACTCTTATATTAGTATTTGAGGTCCAAATCCTGGATTATAATCACACACATGAGAAACGCCAGAAAATACCATTTTCATTTTTATTATTTAAGCTTATAATTTGACCAGATAATTTATTTACAACATTTAGAGTGTGTCCAAATACTTGTTCACAAAATCTGGATTATCTCCAATTACAGGAGTTATTTTCATATTATTTTATTTATTAATTTTTTCTTTTTTGAGAGATGAGATGTCAAAAAATAATATGAAAATAACTCCTGTAATTGGAGATAATCCAGATTTTGTGAACAAGTATTTGGACACAATCAAAATGTTGTAAATAAAAAGCTTATTGGAATAATGCGTAATAATAGTAAGTTGGCAAAATGTTTCATCATTACGATATTTACAACTAAAAATGCTGTTATTTGTGACTTAAAATTATAATATATACCATGAAAAAGTTGATCTACGACTAAAATTACTGATATTTATTTATAACTAAAATTATTAGTTTTCACCGGTAAAAATTATGATATTTACCCCTAAAAATGTCAATTCAGACAACTGCGTTGATATTTATCGTTAAAATGCTGATATTTTTATTTTAATAGTTATTAAAAATTATGATTTTTACCGGTGAAGATGATAAGATTTCCAACATTTAATTATTTTATAAACACTGCGCTGACATTTTTCACTAAAATGCTATTTAGGACTTAAAATGCTGATATTTATCGGTAAAAATTGACATTTAAAACATAATATGACTTTATAAACGAATCTGCTGATATTTATCAATAAATGCTCATATTCGCAAATAAAAATGCTGATGTAAAAAATGTTTTCCCCGCCTCCATAGTGTAGTGGTTAGCGCGCTAAGCTACCATCCTGGAGGTCCCGGGTTCGATTCCCAAGAGGGTCAAAATAAATATTAGTGATTTTTCAGTCTTATATTTATTTAATAAGACCCTGGACTGGTACCTGAAGCGGAAGGCTGATCACCTTTCCTTCGTGTATTTAACGATCAAGATAACACTGCTTCTATACGATGCAGTGCCCTATGCACCATTGGGTTGCGGATAAGGGTGAGAAGATGTAAAAAAACCTTATTATTCATGATATAAACAAAATAATAATAATAAATCAAATTTGGTTCTAGGCGTCCACGGGTTAGCTCGGTTTTCAGTTTCACACACACAAAATTGTGCAATGTAGTGTTATTGTCGATTATTTTTATTATTATTAGAGACGGCATTGTGCAAGTCGTGAAGTGTAACTCGGGGCTAATTGGGACTTAGGCGGCGCTCATTCCAGAACAGATTAATCACATCTAGAATACCCGCCCATGTCGCAACGCACCTCCGAATCCGAGCTCAAAGGCTACCAGTCTTATATTTTTACCGACGTGCGCGCGTATTCACAATTGCCTTTTAAATTTGACCTTGTAACTGAAAATGAAAAGGAATTTCGTTACAATTGGCTTTAAAATTTGAATTTGTAATGAAAAGTATGCCTCCGTGGTGTAATGGTCAGCACGCTCGGCTACCGTTCTGGAGGTTCCGGGTTGGATTCCCAAGGGAGGTAAAATAAATATAAGTGATTTTTTCACTGTAATATTTATTCAATATTACCCTGGACTGGTACCTGAAGCGGAGGGCTGATCACCTTTCCTTCATGTGTAAACGATCAAGATAACACTGCGTTTATATGGAGCAGTGCCCTATGCACAATTGGGGATAAGGGTTTTATTATTTTATTATTAATGAAAAGTATAGATATTTCTTTATAATTGACATTAAAGTTTGATGTTGTAACTAAAAATACACAGATTTGTCCTTACGATTGACTTTGATATTTGACCTGGCAAACTAAAAATGTATAAAATGCAATGTAAATGTTAATGCGTATTTTGTTACAGTCGATTTTTAAATTTGACTTTGTAACGAAAAATTTAAATTATCAAAATGTATACTATAGTTACAATACAAAATTTTACCCATTGTAGGGTTTTGGCCATAATTAATAAAATTTTACCTTGTTACTAAAAACAAACAGGTTTTTTTGTTATTTTTATTTCTATATATTATTTTATTATTATAATATTGAATTTATTGTTGTTTTTAAATGCGGTGTGTTCGCTCTGCATTCGATCACACATCGCTCACTCTTCTCAAGAACGTCATAAATCAAAAATCGTCTATTTTCAGTTGTGTATGTTTTCGGAATGTCCAGAAAATGTACTTTATCCCAGCAAAAGAGGCATATTTTTAAAATAATTTTTACCCGCTACAGGGCAAAAAGTGTTGTTTTTGCATTTTGAAGAAAAGGTATTGTTTAATTGTTTTTTTAAGCATACTAAATATGTCATGATGGGTCGCATACAAGTTTTATATATTTTAATTTTGTCTTCTTCCTTGTCTTTCCCACCTAACGACGTCTTCGATCTCGAATTTTTCCTTTATCCTGGTGTTCCTTATTCTATCTCGTAGACTCTTGACAAATATGCTCCTTAGAGCCTAAGAGCCTTCATTTCTGAGATTCATCAGTCTTCACTTTATTAGATGAAACAAAAGAAGAAATCCACGTCATAAAATGGACAATTTCACTTTCATCGATTCATGAATACATAACTGGTTTACTAGTATCTCGGCTTTGAGATGGTCACAAATTTGAATGAAATATTAACACCCGTAACGAGGTATGCGAGCATAATATAATAATAAGAAATTTCACTTTTAACACCACAGCTTGCACGCCCACACGCATATGTGTATTACACAATATAATATAATTATTACGTTTGTTTTTTGTATCCATTATGTGTAATCACGAGCCATTAAACAAAGATTTATCATTATTTATTGAGGAAAAGAAAAATCTACATTGATGATTTGCTGTTGGGTTCTGTTAACTGGATTTTTACACGGGATACGGATTAAATGGGACGTGTTATACACAAGAAACGAATTATCAGGCTTCAAAAAAGATATAGAAAGTGGAGCAAATTCTAGGAACAGAATAAATAGTGCGATGATTCAGTCAAAGTAAATTAAAATCTATAACTGAAAAATAAACTGGCAGTACATCACACAGTTCTGGCTCCAACCCCAATGTATAGAAGTGAATCATGTAGTTGGGAAAAAAAGGATGAAGGTAGACTAAATGTAGTCCAAATGCTATTAATGTATGATAAATTTTTGAATGGTGATATAAAGAAAGAATGCAAGGCTGAGATAAGCATTATCGAAAAAATTAGGAAAGGTGTATTAAGATAGTTCGGGTGGAAGAACTCAGGAGATCGAATGTGTGAAGAAAAACTGTCATTATCTTTTACAAGTGCTTCAAAGAGTTATACCTGTATATGTATGTTCTGCCTACTTTCAAAATCCGCCAGATCCAATTTTATAAGATTTTAAAATAAATACTCTTTCGGAATGCCAATTGTTTGTTTACTTGAAAATATTTATTTACTTGAAAACCTTGCTAAAAATACTTAAAAACAGCGTTGTATTTCAAATTCTGCTACATTAATGGAACTTGCCTTCTGACCCATATCGGCCAATCAGAGAGCGGGGATTGGTCAAAAATTAAGATGACGTCATTATCAATTTTTGTCTCGTGTTTTTTTCTTTAAATGCTGAATAAAATCTAAAAAAATGTTAAAATTCCCTATTTCATAATATTTTATCTAAAGATAGACAAATCTTTTCAACATAAATTTTATCCGGAGAATTTTGCATGTTTCGGAAAATCGACTTACATGGATCTGGCGGATTTTGACAGTAGGCGACACATAAAGTCATGATCTTTTACATGTACATATATATTTTACACGTGTTTCAAAGATTTTTACCAGGATATAGTCTAAGTCTTTCACATATCCTTAACTGTGTGTCTTCTTCTTCTTCAGCCTCTTTCCGTCTACTCCTGGACGAAGGCCCCTCCCATGTGTTAGATACTGTGTAAAGTCATTACATTTTACATGTGTTTCCAAGGGTTTTATCTGTATATATGTAGTCAACATCTTTTAATTCGTACTGATCCGTGCCAGCACGCCCGCATCGTATGCACGGTGGCGGTGGCCACACTGACTAGGGCAGTGTGTCACGAGACGTGTGTAATGTAATATTGATAATAATTAATGTGGATACCTACATATGATAATGTTATATAAAATGCCGATTGTAATCGATAGTTTGTCGACTCATTGACATAATGAATTGAAGTCAACGATCTCTCGGTAGATGGTATACGAGTAGGACAAATACATAGATTGGCCCACGTACCAAAAAGATACTAATTTATACTGCTCTTGGAACCAATTATCCGAATTTTCTCAGTAAATGGATTTTTTTACTCAGGAATTTTTTTTAATGTATGTATACTTATTTTTAGTGTGTCCAAATACATGTTCACAAATCTGGATTATCTCCAATTAGGAGTTATTTTTGACATCTCAACATAGATGAAGAAGAATATGGAATTTATGTATTAATTTTAAATCAAACACAGATTTTTTTACTCTACTAAGTTGTATTTTATTAACAAAAACACATAAAAATGAATATTTTGACAATTATTTCGTTACATTCGTTTGATTATGCCATAACTAGGCGAAACAATTGTCACAATATTAATTTGAAACAATTGTCACAATATTAATTTTTATGTGTTTTTGTTAATAAAATACAACCTAGTAGACTCAAAAAAAATCTGTGTTTGATTTAAAATTAATACATAAATCAAAATGGAGTTCCACAAATTAAACGCCAAATCAATAAATAAGAACATGGAAGTCTGGACATTTACAACATTAGTAACATTCACTAATTCTACCCATGATTGACAACCACACTACTGAAAAATTTGAAACTTCTAGATATATTGATCAAACTCGTAGCCCAGATGTGCGAGTTCACAACAGCCATCTATGTTGGAATGAGTATAATCCAGGATTTCGACCTCACATACATATGGAAAGAGTCTCTGCTTAATAAAAAAGGCTTTCCTCATTCCATTCCATCATGTATTAGCCCTTAACAATCACTGTAGGTACTGAAGAAAAATCAAAACAAACACTGTTGTAGGGAAAGTGACAAGTTAAAAACCTATATTAATTTATTGTTTTCTATTCTTTTAGGTGTTGCGGGTCTGAGGGTGGGGCATGCGGGTCGCGGGGGGAGACCATGCAGGGATGGGTGGGGGGGGCACCCTCACTAACCAGGTACATATTCAATTATATTATATTGCCAATCATAGGCTGGTTTAAGTGATCACTTAGTAACATTCACCATTTTACCAATTATTGACAACTACACTACTCAACCGACTATACTCAGCGGAACTTAGAGACGCCGGATTGACCTGCGAGGAAGCCAAGGAGATGGCGCGTGACAGAGTGACTTGGAGACGTCTCGTGTTGGCCATATGCTCCACCAGGGAGTTAACATGGAACGAAGAAGAAGAAGACACTACTAAAAAAATTTGGAATTCACAAAAATTTCAAATGATTCTTCCGTAGCTTCACGGGCAGTGTCATAAGCTTTTAAGCCTACGACAGGTCGTAAGCCCTGTGAATACCCAGACTTGGGATTCACAGAATGTAAAAATAATTTCTTAGTGAACTGAAATTACAAGGATTTGGAGATTCCCTTTTTTTATACATTTTATTATTTAAACATCTTTGTATGTAATAAATAGGCTGCGGATATTCAGAATTAAAAAATCTTTATTTTTGTTTCAGGGTAAATCCAATTTACTCGGAGGCCGAAGATGCCGTGGCTGGGAGATCGAAAGCCTCATCGTCAGGGTACGGGAGTCAGAGGGGGTCGGGAGGAGGCTCCCTGGCCAGCAGGCCTCCCCCCTCCCACCTGGACCCCCGCCACGTCCCGCACCCCGTGTGGCCTCATGAAGATCCTTACAACCTCTACTCCACTTACAGCCGCCGTCCCATCTCCACAAGGGGCAACATCCTGCTCAGGAGCCAGGTGTACCAAGCTCCGAGTGATTCTTCCTTTAGAAGCGGAACCGGAAGAGGAGAGAGGTTCCTTCACCAGCTGCTGACGAAGGAAGGAACCTACGCGGCAACAAGCGATGGATACTCCAGCAGGAGCGATACCGGAAGACACCTCGACACCTTCATCGCACGACATCAAAACTATCTCAAACACCAAGGAGAAAAAGACGTCAGGAGAGCTTATCCCACTAGAAGAATCAGCGTAACAGATGCAAGTGAAGTCAACTACATCACGAAAGAATTCGATTACTTGATGAAATTAAACGAACTAAGCGACGCTAGGGCAAGAAGAAGAAAGGAAAGAGAAAAGAACAATACTTACAAATCTAGAAAATCCAGTCGCGATGATTTCAGGTACGTCTCCAGGAGATCGAGAAGAGCTAAAGAAAACAGCTACGTATCTGAACCTAGAGACAGAAAATCTGGCGCAAATTCAGCTAAAAGCGACAGCGACAGCAGCTTAAAAACCATAAAACTAGTAAAGAATAAAGTACAAGCAGAAAAACCAGTAGAAGAAGAAAAACCAAATATCGTCAAAGAAGACAAAAAAATCATCAAAAAAGACAAATCAGGAGAAGCTGTAAGAAAAGAATCAGATGTGTACTTTGATTCCTTGCAAGCCGACCCTTTCTTGCTCTACTCTCATTTCATTGCCGAAGAAGAAGCGAGAACCCAGACGAGCAGTGTCAGAGAAGTTAGGAGCAACGCGAAAATTGTATCTCTGGGTGATAAACACGACAAAGGATATATATACTCCGACGCGAGAAGTGGAAGTGATGATAAACCAAAAATCAAAGATGTGCCTAGTGATAATTCGATCAAAGAACCGGATAAAATAATAAACGAAGTTGAGTATACGACGATAGCCGATGTTGAAAGAGAAGCAGATGGCAAACTGGTTCAAGCTATTAGAGCAAGTGACATAGATTATAACGATATACGAGAAGAGTTGCAAAGTGGGAGTGTTACAGTAGAACGCGAGGACTATCTTCGAGCCTTGCTACAAGACGTAGCAGCAGCATTAGAAGAAGCCCTCGACGGTAGACGAGCGCCTCAATCAGTGCAGTCCGGCGTTTTAAACGAGGCTAGGGAAAGAGTTGCTATGGGGCTTGTTGCCCTGAGGAGAGCGGGTCCTGAAGAGCTCAGGGAGCTGTCGACAGCTCTTGCTCGAGGTCCTGCGCGGCCTGTTGTGAGGACTCTGGCCCCTTCATCAGTTCGGGCTCCAAGTCCTCACGCTAGGAAGCCGAGCCTGTGGCAGCAGTACTACATGCGAGCGCACTCCATCCACTCCTTGGACTCTGTGACATCCTGTGTTGTAAGTAAATTCAACTTGTTTATATATATTTTTTTTTTAACAATTTTCGAAATATTTTTCGTCAGATATTATTTATTAGCTATTAATACTAAGAAGAGCTAAATGGATAATTTCATCGGTATAAAATAATGAACGATCGAAATCATGAACACATTGTAATTGTTTTGAATATTGAAAGCATTAACTTTGTGGATCATATTGATATATTATTTCGAGAAATAAAAATACTTTGTGTTCTGATCCACTCACATTGTTATTTAACCAACTAGTTTCATTGTAATTTTTTACATTTTTTTTATTTTAGCTTATAATTTGACCAGATAATTTATAAACAACATTTTAAGTGTGTCCAAATACTCGTACACAAATGTGGATTATCTCTAATTATAGGAGTTGTTTTTAATATTATTTTTTGATATATTAACATAGATGAAACAGACAGCTTCCATATTCTTCTTCATCTATGTTGAGATGTCAAAAATAATGAAGTATTTTTTATTACATTTTTTGTGAACAAATTTCGATTTTTGAAACCATTATCCGCTAGTAGGTGGTGCATAGTCGTGCACTAGATAATTTTTAAATTTTATACTAGTTGTTTGCTCTACTATGATATACATCCACAATATCTCTTGCGCCCTTGAGGTATTATTTTATGAAAATGGCGCTATTTAAGTTATCCAAATTTATTATTATTATTATCACACGTAATGAAAGCGACGATATGGTTTCAAACTATTTTTGTATTATCCCTTTGATTATATTGAAAACACATACATAAAATATCGGGTACATTTTTTTTACTATGGAATTTTTGGAATTATGGAAGATTTTGTGCCATTTTAAAATTTGCTTTCATACAATGGTGCATGAATTTTTTTCCATATCTTAAAAATGGATTCTACCAACGAAGAGAAGATAATCTGAGGAATCGGTTAAGGCAGGATAAAGAATAACTTATAAAAAGTACTCACTAGAGCCCGCAGACTATATGTGTACTTTGCTTTATGCCATTTATTTATACCTCTCAAATTTTTCTTCTTCTTAAAACAGTCACCGAACCCTGGTGTATGTGTAATGTGCATACTTAATACATGAATTATTTCCCAATAGTTTACTCTTATGATACACTACAATATTTGGGTGTTGAAATTGATAATTTTAATCCAAGATCACATTATTTAATTCATTTAAATGAAAACATATGTAGCAACTTTGGTAAAAAGTTGAACCTTCAAATACCAAATTTTTATAATATTAAAAACCGCGTACTCGTAGGTACTGTGTACGCACATTCGTGTGATATAAAAAGTGTATGAATTGATTATATATATATATATATATATATATATATATATATATATATATATATATATATATATATATATATATATATATATATATATATATATATATATATATATATATATATATATATATATATATATATATATATATATATATATATATATATATATATATATATATATATATATATATATATATGTATATATATATACATATATATATATATATATATATATATATATATATATATATATATATATATATATATATATATATATATACATATATATATATATATATATACATATATATATATATATATATATATATATATATATATATATATATATATATATATATACATGTATATATATATATATATATATATATATATACATATATATATTGTGTCCGCCTCCGTAGTGTAATGGTCAGCGAGCTCGGCTACCGTTCTGGAGGTCCCGGGTTCGATTCCCAGGGGGGGTAAGAATAAATATGAGTGATTTTTTCACTGTAATATTTATTCAATATTACCCTGGACTGGTACTTGAAGCGGAGGGCTGATCACCTTTCCTTCATGTGTAAACGATCAAGATAACACTGCGTTTATATGACGCAGTGCCCTATGCACCATTGGGGTGCGGATAAGGGTTTAATTTTTATATATATATATATATATATATATATATATATATATATATATATATATATATATATATATATATATATATATATATAACTATATATATTATTTTTTGATATCTCATCAAAGATGAAGAAGAATATGGAAGTCTGGGCATTTACGGGGCTTACGACCGTCATAGGCTGGTTTAAGTGATCACTTTACACACGTGTAACATTCACCAATTCTATCCATTATTGACAACCACACTACTCAAATTCTTGGAAGTTCTATATATATGAACCAATTTAGAAATCTTGTTCATGAATCACTAGAATTTCACTAGAGACATCTATTGGTGAGATGTAAAGAAGCTTTTTATTAAGCAGAAACTCTTATATTAGTATGTGAGATCCAGACTTCCATATTCTTTTTCATCTTCGATGAGATATCAAAAAATAATATGAAAATAACTCCTGTAATTGGAGATAATCCAGATTTTGTGAACAAGTATTTGGACACACTCAAAATGTTGTATATATATATATATATATATATATATATATATATATATATATATATATATATATATATATATATATATACATTTTTTTTTTTAATAGATATAAGGGCGTCTCGAATAAGGCTTCTGGGTTTTCCCATTGACATAGTTATTTGATCAAAAATGTTCCTCATCGGTGAACAAAATTTTGCAAACAAAAAATGCGCTTGAAAAAGAGGATCAAGCTGAATTTCCCATTCACCGAACTTACGAAAGTTGAGATCTCAAAAAATAATGCGATTATCAGAATGCCCAGACTTCCATTTTTTTCTTCATCTATGTATGTTGAAATGTTAAAAAACAAAACATATGATAAATATGTTATCTCCTATAATTGGAGATAATCCAGATTTGTGTACAAGTATTTGGACACACTCAAAATATTTTGAATCTCAACTTATCGAATCGTTGACAAAGAAGTTTCACCAGGAAATATACGTTGGCATGTCGTAGAATAGAAATCTGCCAAAAGTTTGATTGATTTTGCAGGATTCTGTGTTGACGTTTCTCGCTAAGGTCCGCCCAGGTCTTTGGCTTGTGGCCTCGAGAGAGCCCGGAGCCATTGTAGGATCGCTTTCCCCGTGACTTCATGCCATTGTCTCTGCGACCGCGACTGGCAGGATAGAGAAAGATCTTTATGGACCCAGTGAGAGACAGTATGCAAACTAACGAGCGAAACGTGGTTTTCGTTGCGCTGCAGCGATCGGTATCTGCTTACTATAAGATTTAAGCTTTGCAACATTTTGAGTGTGTCCAAGTAGTTTTTCCCAAATCTGGATTATCTCCAATGCGGAGTTATTTTTTACACTATTTTTGACATCTCAGCCAAGATGAAGAAGAATATGGAAGTCTGGGCATTTACGAGGCTAACGACCCTCTTAGGTTAGTCTAAGTGATCACTTTAGACACGTGTAACATTTACCAATTCTACCCATGATTGACAACCAAACTACTCTAATTCATAAACATACAAATGAGAGAGTTTCTGCTCAATAAAAAGCTTCTTTCATCTCACCAATAGATGTCTTCAGTGAAATTCTAGTGATTCAAGTACTGTGTTTCGAATTGAACCGTATCTATATATAGAAGTTCCAAGAATTTGAGTACCTTTGTATTTTTCTTAAATAAAGTTTTATAACAACATTTCGGGTGTGTCGAAATACTTGTTCACAAATCGCTCACTCCTTTCAAAAACGTCATAAATCAAAAATCGTCAATTTTCAGTTGTGCATGTTTTTGGAATGCCCAGAAAATGTACTATATCCCAGCAAAAGAGTCATATTTTTAACTTAATATTTACCCGCCATAGGGCAAAAAGTGTTGTTTTTCCATTTTGAAGAAAATGTATTGTTTCATTATTTTTTTAAATATACTAAATATTTTTCTTTTTACTTGTAAAAAGTTCAATAAGTGGCTTGATATTTATTTTAATACTTTGTATTATATTTTTAAACTTTAAAAATGTTCTCCTGAAAAATCAAGTTTTTTGATTTATGACGTTCTTGAAAGGAGTGAGCGAAATCTCGATTTCTTCACAAAGAAGTCATTTTTACCATGTAAATTTACAAATATAAAAATAACTCTTAAGTTACAACAACAACAAAAAAAGTGGGTATAGTAAATAGACATATGAAAAACATAATGTAAGAAGCATGTTTAAAAGAAACAAATGAGAAAATATAACTCTAAACACAAATATCATTCCGTGGAGTATTTTTTCAGTTGTGTTTGAAGAATTTCTCTACAAGAGAGTTTAAATATATATAACATTTAGTTGTCTCTGACTTTTTGACACATTCTTATTTGGTTAGCTTTTGCGGAGATGACGTAATATAGAAACTTGCCAGAACGTACAACCAGCCGAAGGCAGCGTACTCTCACGTGCAAATTATGGAAAATACGGCCAGTAGAATGAATCATATGATAATTATAATGTTGATATAGGAAAGCAACTACTTGTTTCTTATTTGTGATTAGGATCGACGCGACGCTATCATTTCCTTTGATTTTATTGGTATTTTAACTACTTCCGACACACTGCCGAAAAAAGTTTGGTCATTCAAAAGTTGTTTTGGGATATATTTATATATGTTTAATCTTATATTATATGTATATTATATGTATATTATATGTATATTCTTTCTTCTCCGTCTTATTCCTCATTCCTGAAGGTTGTGGCCCTTGCAGAAACAATGACTCTTCTCCAGTTATCCCTTGTGTTTTCTTATAAAGTGGGGATAATTTTTGTATTAATTTTAAATCAAACACAGATTTTTTGAGTCAACTAAGTTGTATTTTACTAACTAAAACACATAAAAAATTAATATTGTGACATTCGTTTGATAATGCCCTAACAAGGCGAAGCAATTGTCACAATATTATTTTTTTATGTGTTTTTGTTCATAAAATACAACTTAGTAGACTCAAAAAAATCTGTGTTTGATTAATAATTAATACATAATTTAGAGTGGAATTCTACAAATTAAACGCCATATCAATAAATAAGTGGAGATAAGCCAGATTTTTCAACAAGTATTTGAAGAAGTACGCTCTAATCGTTGTTAATAAAAATAAGTGGTCAAATCATAAGCAGTATAAAAAGGTTATGTTTTCAAGCGTTTCGCAGTATGTAAAAATAATCCGAGACTTTTGATTGCATACAACAAATAAAAGGATCTCTGCTAAATAAATCTTTCTCAATCCAACCTAGATGGTTGTTGTGAACTCACCTGTACAGTATCATAATATTGATCATGTATCTAGGAGTTCTAAACATTTGAGTTGTGTGGTTGTCAACCATGGGTAGAATGGTGAATGTTTAACTTGTATAAAGTGATCACTTAAACCAGCCTAAGACAGATCGCAAGCCCTATAAATACGCAGACATCCATTTTCTTCATCTATGTTAAGATGTCCAAAAAAATGTTAAAATATTTCCTTAGTGGAGAAAACCCAGATTTGTGAACAAGTATTTGGACACACTCAAAATGTTATTTTCATTCAATTTACATTTAGTAGTGAAATGATACTGTTGTTTGTGTTTACCCGACCGAGTAATGAACCTGGAATCACACGCTTGAGAACACAACGTCATAATCACTTAGCTATCTTATCAAATTATTACATCATTTGTTATAATATAATTACCCATCTTTTAAACAAGGCGTTTCAATAGTAAATTTTTATTAATTGTGCATGGGTTTGTTTAATAATAACTTTGTATTAGAAAAAGAATAAATACATTTATAAACACGGAAGGAAATTTCAAATACCGCCGGTGCGTTTACTAAACCTACGAATGTCAAACTTTGAGGCGCTTCCGGAGTATTGGTATTTTTTAAATTGAAAAAAACAGAAATATTTGTGTTTTTAGTATTTACAAAAAAAAATCATACTATTTTAGCGAGCCTCAGCGGCTTATTATTAGAAATAGGTATCAAATTGTGGTACAGTGGGCTCAAACCGAGAAACTCTGACTCAAGAGTCCGCGACACTAACCACGGGACCACAACCCTACACTATTTTATTGAACCGTTTTTACTTATAAAATAAAATAACAACTATATAGTTTTTTTCCATAATTTTCATTTGACGCGCCACAGGGTTTCGTCGTAACCGACATCAATAGACCGTTTTGACTTGGTTCATTTTGTACCATCATCGGTTGAACTGCATTTGATAAAATAAAATAAAAACTTTATACTGAACTTCTTTTTTACATGGTGTCGAAATAAGCTGGTGCAAAAAAGGGGAAACAAATCGTATATAACATTAATTCATGGCAATTTTTTTTATTTTATGTAATTTTTACTTTCCATATAGGTATGATAAATCCCAACTTAATTTAAGATAATTGAATGAATTGCTTAAAACATAGTTTTTTTAAATTATGTGTTAAATGCAAAATAGTGTTTTACGAGTATTATTCAAAAAGACATAAAAATAAAATTGGTAGCAATTGATTAACCTTGGAAAGACAGTAGAAAAATCAGTGTTTAATTACAATACTCAATATTTAAATTGAAATGGAGATCTACAAATTATACGCCTAATCTAAAAAATACAAAAGTATTTTTTTCGAAAAATATATAATGTTTTAAAAAGAAAAGAGTTAATAATAAGTGAGAAGTGAAATTTTTTTTTTCAAACATATTCAAAAAAATATGTGTTGTCAATCATAGGTAGAATGGTGAATGTTACAAAGTAATCAATTAACCATCCTATGACAGCCCTTTAAATAGCCAGACTTTTATATTCTTCTTTATAATGTTGACATGTAGAAAAAAAATAAAATTTACGCATCAATTTAATGTAACGAATGTAACGTTGTACCAATTTTCAAAGCATTCAGATAACAATTTTAGCAGTTTTTTTTTACATTTAGAACAAACGAGGATTAATATATATATATATATATATATATATATATATATATATATATATATATATATATATATATATATATATATATATATATATATATATATATATATATATATATATATATATATATATATATATATATATATATATATATATATATATATATACATACATATATATATATATATATATATATATATATATATATATATATATATATATATATATATATATATATATATATATATATATATATATATATATATATATAAATATATATATACATACATATATATATATATATGTATGTATAATATATATTTCTTCTTAAATCTTGAAATTGTGATTAAAGGAACCTTTTTATGTACAATTGTTTCTCTTCTTCTATTTCTTTGACCCTCTGTCTGCTGGATATAGATCTCTCTCGTATCCCTCCATTTTTGAGGTCTTCCGACGCCTCTTTCATTCTCCCAAGGTTTTTTAGGTTCCATTTTAGGGGTCTATCTTTTCGTTATAAAATTGCTGTACAGAATGAAAAAAAGTTGAGAATCACTGGCCGAAGTGCATTAACTTGTAATATTACGAGTAATTGTATAATAATTTAACCAAACGTGTTCCATTGAAACAGGTAATACATGATTCACAAACTTCTTAATAGTGTTATGTGCGATAGCGGCAGTTGTACACAGGGAATAACAGACATAATACAGCATCGTATTGCGGCAATGTTATCTTGATCATCAATCGCGTTGTGGTCCCGTGGTAGCCTTGCCGTGTTAACCGTGGTAGATTTACCACAACTTGATTCCTAGTTGAAATAACGGGCCGCTTGGGTCAAATACATATTTATCTAATATGATATGACCGCATGCAAGTATTTTGCATATCTGATCATACCAAGTTTTTTCGGTCTTCCTATGCTTCTTTTTCTAACCACATTCGCCTCATAGGTTGAATGGTTAATGCTACACGTAGGTATGTGAAGTGATCACTTTACCAGTCTGTGGAAGTTCAAAATCCCATTTCAATATTCTTCTTCATTTATGTTGAGACATCAATAAAACTTAACAACATTTTGAGTGTGTTTGAATCTGGATTATCTCCAATAACGGGAGTTCTTTTCATATTATTTTTGACATCTCATCAAAGATGAAGAAGAATATGGAAGTCTGAGCATTTACAGGATTCGGACCCCACATACTAATAAAAGAGTTTCTGCTCAATAAAAAGCTTCTATTCATCTCACCAATAGATGTCTCTAGTAAAGTTCTAGTGATCCAAGAATAATGTTTCAAAATTGGTTCATATATGTCGAACTTCCAAGAATTTAAGTAGTGTGGATGTCAATAATGAGTAGTAGAATTGGTGAATGTTACACGTGTGTAAAGTGATCACTTAAACTAGCCTTTGACGGTTGTCAGCCCCTTAAATGCCCAGACTTCCATATTCTTCTTCATCTTTGATGATATGTTAAAAATAATATATCAATAAAACTATTTTAAAAAATGCTGATGAGTTCACAGATCCCGAAGACTGGTTATATTATACCGACTCCCACTCGAGACTTAGTAATGAACTTACTTTGGTCCATAAACTTGTTCAGTTATAGCATTTCTATCTATAATAAATTATTTTAAACAAGTATTACATATGGCTTCCATGCAAGACAAGTCTACGTTATATAAAATGTATTTATTTATATGATACATTGAAAAGGTCGAGAAATAAAATATAAAAATACAATTAAACTTTGAAAAATGCTTCTTTACTAATAAATAATAAAACCCTTATCCGCACCCCAATGGTGCATAGGGCACTGCGTCATATAAACGCAGTGTTATCTTGATCGTTTACACATGAAGGAACGGTGAAAAGGCTCCGCTTCAGGTACCAATCCAGGGTAATATTGAATAAATATGACAGTGAAAAAATCACTTATATTTATTTTAACCCCCTTGGGAACCCGCACCTCCAGAATGGTAGCCGAGCGTGCTGACCATTACACAACGGAGGCGGACAATTTACTAGGTAAAAAATATCTCGCTGCTTCCTCCCAGGGGTAAGCAGAGAGAATATAACACCACAACACATCACCCAGTTAATCCCTCTTAAAAATAGGCTACAAAGATAACACTGCTTTTATATGTATATTTATATGCAGTGCCCTATGCACTATTGGTTTTTTAAAAAAATGTATGAGGAGTTGCATGAGCATGGAACAGGCGAAGATTGTTTTCAAAGGCAGAATGATGTGGGGTTCTATACTATCTGCCTACCTCTGCGGCGTGATGGTTATTTAGTTATCTAGTTACATGGAAAGTATGATAAATCCGATATTCCTGCCGAGTCAAAAGCAAGTAATTGTGTTCCAAGTAAATGCCGTGGATAAAAAATCATCTTCAGTAAAGGTGATGTTCTATTTCTAGAAGCGTAAATGAGAAAGTAAACCCACGCAATGACATTTCTAAACTCTTTCACGTTTATCGTTTATTTTTTCTTCTTTTTGGTGCCTACACCAAAAAGAAGAAAAAGAAAAAAAAAAAAAGGATGCTTTTTAAAAATATATTTTTTTACTATAATTACTATACAAAACAAATTGATCATAATTCATTACATTCTCGTAGCAGTAAAACAAGTATCCGTTCGTACCGATAGCGTTGGACCAAAAGTCAAGGTATGGCCTCCTTCTGCAAAGAGGTCACTCCACCAATATTCGATAAATCACCGAAGAGAGCGTTACGCAACGCTTTGTTAAAGATAAGCTAGACCTCACCTCGGCCGACACACAGTGCCTGTGATGTAAGAATCGGGCGCAGGGGTCACGAGCAAAATAAAACACCAATGGCCGTGTCCCATAATTATTTGAAAAATATTTATTTATTTATTATTTAAGTTTTACTTAGTAAATACCACTATTTCTTAAAATATATTGTGGCACGTTTTTCGATGCATTCCGCATATTTTTAAACATCGTATGTGAAGATGATTCGAAATTTCTGAGTTAGGTCTTTGGGACGTTGAAGGTTGAAGAAGGGGTGGTAGCTGTTTCTTATTTTTATTTATTTATATATTTTTTTATTTCTGATCAGTGGGAACACATACAATAAGGGGGAGGCTTTATTTGTTATCGTATTGTTAGTTATGGGTTTATCATTATTTATACTTTTATAAAATTAAAATGAATCAATTAATGAAAATGTTTTATCTCACATATTGATTCAGCAGTCGCTTTGTGGTAAAATCTATCCATTTTTTAATAATTTTTTTTCTTAGTTCAAACTAGTTCTACAATTTCCTTAAAATATATGCAAATTTATGTGTGTATATATATATATATATATACATATATATATATATATATATATATATATATATATATATATATATATATATATATATATATATTATATATATATATATATATATATTTATTTATTTATATAAATATATATATATATATATATATATATATATATATATATATATATATATATATATATATATATATATATATATATATATATATATATATATATATATATATATATATATATATATATATATATATATATATATATATATATATATATATATATATATATATATATATATATATATATATATATATATATATATATATATATATATATATATATATATATATATATATATATATATATATATATATATATATATATATATATATATATATATATATATATATATATATATATATATATATATATATATATATATATATATATATATATATATATATATATATATATATATATATATATATATATATATACATATATATATATGTTTTGGGTATGTATGAGGAGATGCATGAATGTAGAAGGGGCAAATAATGTTTGCAAAGAGTGGTGTTGCGTTCGATTCTCTCTACTCAGCTACTGTCATTTGACATTTTAAATATTTTTGACTCATTTTTTTTTATATTCGTTGTTCCAAAAACGTTGCGAAATTTTCTTGTTTCATAATAAAATTAGCCAAAATAATGCGTTCATTTAAATATATACGATATGCGTCATATATCGTTATGAAATATGTTGTGGAAATAACTAACTAACTAACTAACCATCACGCCGCTTCCCCGTAGGGGTACGCAGAGAGAATAGAGCGCCACACCACTCTGTCCTTGCAAACATTCTTCGCCTCTTCCACGTTCATGCATCTCCTCATACATACCCGCCGATTGTTACGACTCCTAACCTGACCACTTTCAAGTATTTGGCATACCTGATCGTGCCATGTTTTTCTCGTTCTTCCTCTGCTTCTTTTCCCACTAACATTCGCCTCATAAATTTGTTTTACCGTTCTTTCGTCACTCATTCGTTCCACATGTCCAAACCATCTCAACACACCTTTCTTAATTTTATCGATAATGCTTATCTCAGCTTTGCATTCCTTCCTTATTTCACTATTCGCACATCTATCATACATAGTTTTGTCGCACATTCTTCTGAGAGATCGCATTTCGACTGCATTCAGTCTACTTTCATCCTTCTTTTGCCAACGTCATGTTTCACTTCCATACATTAGAGTTGGAACCATATTCACATTTTACCATATACCGAACAAGATGGTGAATTATTATTACTGAGATGGTAATTAATATGTGATTCAAATTATATTCTGCTAAAGTTTAATTTTAGTCATGATTTGAGACCTAGTAATTTTTTCAAGTCAATACATAACCTGTACATAAATGCCTATCTTAGGTCTGATTTGACACCGTATCTATCAACTTTGAAATATTTCTAACGCCATGACATAAATCTCAACAAAATCCGAATACAATATGGTAACTTTTAAACCAAGGTCTCCATCAGAGATTGGAAACATTTCTAACCTTACACCCACAATGTATACAGTGCACTTTTATTTTTATTTTATGCAGCCTTTAATTTGACCAGATAATTTTATGTTTATGTTTATATGTATTCATCTTAAATCAAACACAGATTTTTTGAGTCTACTAAGTAGACTCAAAATTTTTTTAACTTAGTAGACTCAAAAAAATCTGTGTTTGATTTAAAATTAATACATAAATTAAAATGGAGTTCTACAAATTAAACGCCAAATCAATAAATAATTTATGTTTATATTTTATTTACAATGATCTTGTTTATTTTTGTATTTAATAATAATAAATCCCTAACCGCACCCCAATGGTGCATGGGGCACTGCTTCATATAAACGCAGTGTTATCTCGATCGATTACACATGAAGGAAAGGTGATCAGCCCTCCACTTCAGGTACCAGTCCAGTGTAATTTTGAATAAATATTAGAATGAAAAAATCACTTATATTTATAAAACCCCCCTGGGAATCGAACCCGGGACCTCCAGAACGGTAGGCGAGCATGCTGACCATTACACTACGGAGGCGGACTAGTTTTTAAAAGTTTTTGGTAAAGTATTATAACACTCACCTTACGATTCATTGATACTTTTCTGTAATGCCACTTAAAAAAATCTACCTCATGAATACCGTTTTCGGAATAACTATTTCGTCCCTATCTGGTCAACTATAGACTATAGTTGATCTGATGATTAAATGGGTATTCCGAAACCAGTTGTCGTAAAGTAGAGTTTTATTCGGTATTATACAAAATAAACGATGAATAATAAGTAGAGTCTTAACGTGTGTAAAGTGATCCCTTAAACAAGCCTATGACAGTCGTCAGCCCTGTAAATGCCCAGACTTCCATATTCTTCTCCATCTTTGATGAGATGTCAAAAAATAATAAGAGTCTTAAATATGTATTTTAAGAATTTAAAAGTAAATATTTGGCGCTCGGACCAAATGTTTGAGGGCAATGTATAACCATCGATTACACCTTGGCAGTCAAAATAACTTAATAGCCGTGTCATTTATTGATACCTTACATAATACAATTCCAAAATGCTTTTTACAAATTAATACATATCGCTCGCTCCTTTCAAGAACGACATAAATCAAAATACTTGATTTTTCAGGAGAACGTTTTTAAAGTTAAAAAATATAATACAATGTATTAAAAATAAATATCAAGCCACTTACTGAACTTTTTACTGTGCAACAGAACTTTTTAGTTAAAACCTGAAGGTTTTTTCTCCAGTTGAAAAATATTTAGTATATTTTAAAAAATCATAATACAATACCTTTTCTTCAAAATGCAAAAACAATACTTTCTGCCCTGTAGCGGGTAAATATTAAGTTAAAAATATGCCGCTTTTGCTGGGATATAGGAAATTTTCTGGGAATTTTGAAAACATGCACAACTGAAAATTGACGATTTTTGATTTATGACGTTCTTGAAAGGAGTGAGCGATATGCTTAATCATGGGTCTCCAATGTGGACCTGAGGGTGTAGGGGAGCCCTGAGAGAATGGGGAGAACATTTGATTTTCCAATACGAACAGATGTGTATGTTTAAGTACTTACCATACATCTCTCAAATCTAATAATTGAACGTTGATTACCGGAAGCAATTATTGAAATTATTTTACTTGTTTACACTGTTTATACATATTGTACATTATCCATATTTAAATGTTTGCTTATTGTTAAACAAATATTTTCAAATGAGAGCGCTTAGTAAAAATATTTGATTCAAAACGTATATGGTAAAAATATTTATTTAATATTACCCTGGACTGGTACCTGAATCGAAAGGCTGATCACGTTTTCTTTCATGTGTTAACGATCAAGATAACTCTTGCCAAGATAAGCGCCTTTAAGGTAGTATTTTATGAAAATGGCGATTATCCAAATTGATTATTTTTATTATTAACTCTGCATTCATATGCAATTATATGCAGCGTCCTATGCACCATTGCGGTGCAGATAAGGGTTTGAAGAAGAAGTTTGACATATATGCGTACATATCGATCACTCCTTTCACGTCTTAAATAAAAAATCGTCAATATTCAGTTGTACATGTTTTCGGAATGCCCAGAAAATGTACTATATCCCAGCAAAAGTGGCATATTTTTAACTTAATATTTACCCGCTACAGGGCAGAAAGGTTTGTTTTTGAAGAAATTATTTTTTTAAATATACTATATATTTTTCAAATAGAGAAAAACCCTTCAGGTTTTACCTATAAAGTTCTGTTGCATAGTAAAAAGTTCAATAAGTGGCTAAATATATATATATATATATATATATATATATATATATATATATATATATATATATATATATATATATATATATATATATATATATATATATATATATATATATATATATATATATATATATATATATATATATATATATACATATATATATATATATATATATATATACGTATACATACATTATGTATTAAATATGATAATAATAATTAAATATTTTAATTAATTTGTATTAAGTTATTTATATCAGTATAATTGTTATTTTTGATTGCGCTGAAATATAAATTTGTAATTAAATATATCATTTCACTTGCTGAAAGTCTGAAAACCTTTTCTTCCTGAATTACTGTCTCTGAAGAAAGGAATTAATGCGATCGATGTACATTTTTCGCACTATAAGTAAATTTTATACCCGCGCGTCTCGATATGGCCAGAACTAATATTGACTCGAGTAAAATTACGTAACTGTTATGTATCGGCGGCCCAAGGCAACGAAATTTCCGCAGATTTTCGAATGTCAAACTTATTATTGTTTTCTGAAAACAGTGAATGGAAGGCGTATAAGTGTATGTCAATACGAATTATGCACGAACCACTCTTCCGGGTTACATATAGATATTTATATATATATATATATATATATATATATATATATATATATATATATATATATATATATATATATATATATATATATATATATATAAATATATAAATGTTTTTATTTTATCTCTATTTAAAATAATATTTAAAGAAATTCGAAATTACGAAAATGTGGATGTGGAGTGTGGAATGTGGAAGCGGCGAAGATTTTTTACAGATTGGTATGGCATTCTTTTCTCTCCGCCTATCCCTGTGGATAAAAGGGCTAGTTTTTATTAAATAGTAAAAAATAGGTATGTTGCGTTTTAAAGCTCATATATTAATAAACATTAAATGACATATAAAACACGATACCAATAAGAGCTGAGAATGTTGAAGACTTGATATTTAAAATTAATAATCTTAATAATACTTAAAGTTTCGTGACAGGCTTCCACCGAAAAGTAACAAATTAGTTAAATTGTATTAGTATTAACATTATATACGCTAGCTTAAAATGAGATCCCAAGGCGTGAAATGAAAGTTCGCCGGCGCAGAATAACGGAGTACGATTGGTCCAACTCCAGCGCAAATAAACCAGTGCTGTTGTCACCAAATACAGGTTTAAGCTGAAATAATATCTCACGTGAGCACGTATTGCGCAATCCGCGCGGAAAGGGTTGAATCACAATGCGGAGGAGAAATTTCTGGCACGAAATAAGATCATACGTCACTCGCGAACATTTCGCAATAGCGCTCGCAGGGAAATGGTGAAAAGGCACATATTACCTTGCATCATTAAAATGGCGCTTACTCGTTTGCTAGGGTGTGGCTTTCCGGAGAGATTTGTCTCATTTGAGAAAATATTGCTGGAAGTCCACGTCATAAGAGATGGATAATTGAAAAAGCATATCCGAGGGTCTATAAGAAAGAAGAAGAATAAATAGTTTTGATTGAATATAATCCAATTTTTTTTGTCCGCCTCCGTAGTGTAATTGTCATCACGCTCGGCTACCGTTCTGGTGCTCCCGGGTTCGATTCCCAGGGGGGGGGACAAATAAATATAAGTGATTTTTCTACTCCGTTTGTTTTTATTATTATGTAATAGTTTTTGATAATTTTATAATATTTACTAATTTTTAAAGAAATATTTTTGTTGTTATTATTTACTCAAATATTTCAATTTCATACTATCTCTGCGAGCCTAAGTGGAACTGCATTTAATAAAATAAAACAACTCCTCAGTTTTTCCACTTTAATTTTTCTTGACCAGTGACCGGGTTTCGTCTTTACTGATATCATCGGACTGATAGAAGGCTTGAAAAAAATCTTTGCTATAAATACAACAAGGCGAAGTTGAAAACTTTAATTTTAGGTAATTATTCTGAAAAAATTAATATAAATTTAATGATTTTATAGCAAGGGTTTAAGAAGGTTTTACATTATTTTTGTTAAAGAAATAAAAATTGGGTGATTTAGGTTTAGTTGACGACTCCTACTACACATTTGTAAAGGGAAGTAAATATTTGCATAAATAAATTCACGAAAGATTGAATGTTTTCATGTAACTCAACGCTCGGTAAAGCTCAAAACCCATTTAGATCCAAGCGCTAAGAAATGTGTCACAAAAAAAATTATAAAATTTATGTAAGTTAAAAAAAAAAATAACTAACCATCACACCACTTATCTGCAGGGGTAGGCAGGGAGAAATGAACGCCTTACCAATCTGTCTCTGCAAACAATCTTTGCCTCTTCCTCATTCGTTCATCTCCTCATACATACGCGCCGATTATTCCGACTACTGACCGAACCACTTTAAGCATTAAAAACACTTGATAATGCCAAATTTTCCTCAGTCTTCCTTTGATTGTATTACAAACCACATTCGCCACATTTCTTCACTCATTCGATTCACACGCATAAACCATCTCAACACACCTTTCTTAATTTTATCGATAACGCTTAAGTGTGTACTCTCAAATGTACAAAGTCAGCACGTGACCAGCTGCGCAAAACACCACACGTATTATCTGCGCACATTTTTTTTAGAATTTGGTGAAAAAAAGTTTATTATATTTTTTTTTACTGCTAAACTTTTAATAACTCTTTTCTTCATTAATTGATTCGGCAGTCACTTTGTGGTAGTATCTATCCATTTTTAATTAATGTTTTACTTAGTATATACCACTATTTCTTAAAATCTACTGTGACACGTGTTTCGATGCATTCCGCATCATTTTCAAACGGGTTTTTTACGGTGTTTGAAAATGATGCGGAATGCATCAAAACACGTGTCACAGTAGATTTTATGGAATAGTGGTATTTACTAAGTAAAACATGAATTAAAAAACTCTTTTCTTCTCAAAACCATATATTTAATTCGAATAAACTTACTTTTATCAGTACAAAAACAGTGTTTTGGGTAAAAAAAATACGTTTTGAATATTGAAAGCATTAACTTTGTGGATCATATTGATATATTATTTCGAGAAATAAAAATACTTTGTGTTCTGATCCACTCACATTTTTATTTAACCAACTGGTTTCGGCAACAACCTGTTGCCCTCTTCAGGGTTACATTTATTACATTTATTAGTAATAAATGTAACCCTGAAGAGGGCAACTGGTTGTTGCCGAAACTAGTCGGTTAAATAAAAATGTGAGTGGATCAGAACACAAAGTATTTTTATTTCTCGAAATAATATTTTTTTTTAAATACTATTGCTTTATATATTACCTGGGTTTTAAGAAAACTTAGTTGTAGACTAACGATTATTGCGCCTTATCTCACATTCACATTTAAAAAAATAGTATGAATTTAAAATTAAATTTTAATTAAAGACATTTTAATGGAATTATTATAACAATATCGGGGAATTAACGTGTTAAACATCTTAACACATCAGTTTGGTAATTTCTTTATAGAATATTTCACCACGCGTCCTTGTAAGGCCGTTGATTATTGCAGGCGAAACTGGTTTCTGTAATCACAGTTATTAGGGGCCATTTCGCTTTGCACACTCATGTTGGATTTTCGTCATCTGGTCAACTCTACAGCCTCGCTGATTCCCCGTCACGTACAAATCTCGCATTTTACGTATGATTATCCCTTTAAATCTCTTCGTTATTCATATTAGTTTTTGATATCTAATCAAAGATGAAGAAGAATATGAAAGTCTTAGCATTTACGGGGCTTACGACCGTCATAGGCTGGTTTAAGTGATCACTTTACACACATGTAACATTTACCATTTCTGTCCATTACTGACAACCACAGTACTCAAATTCTTGGAAGTTCTATATATGTATGTATGTGAACCAATTTTGAAACTTTATTCTTGAATCACTAGAACTTCAATTTTTCAATTCAAACCCTTATCCGCACCCCAATGGTGCATAGGGCTTTGCATTGTACAATCACAGTGTTATCTTTTAAAGGTGATTAGCCCTCCGCTTTAGGTACCAGTACCAAAAAATCACTTATATTTATTTGACCCTCCCTGGGAATCAAACCCGGGACCTCCAGAATGGTAGCAGAGTGAGCTGACCATTACACTTCACTCTTCATTATTCTTTAAAAAAAATGCTCTATTAACACCTCCTCTGCGATGGTGGGTCTGGTCAGACCCACCATCGCGGAAAATTATTGATTACGTAATAGGTAATTTGTTTACGTCGTTTTCCTTGAGTGTAATCGTTCTTCAATAAATTACCTACAAATTGAGATACAAACGAAAATTATTGGACCAGATTCAAATGAGTTATTTAAAAAAAAGAACAAATAAAATATCAAAAATCATATTGAGTAAGGTCAGTTGTTCGCTATCAATGTGTTAGTGTGCCGTCTGCCGTGATTTTGAAATCCCAAAAACAAAAGCATACATTGTCAATCTTTGGCGATTGTTTCCGTTTATTGTTTTTTTTTTATATTTGTTTTTAACTGATTTATTTGTTTACTTGTATGACGGATTAAATATCATATATATAGACTATAAGGTAAATCTACATTTAAAAAATATTAATATTACAAAACACAGACCTTCACAATAAACTGTTTTATATTTGAACGATTTCTAGTTTTATTTTTTTTTAAATCTTTTCGACACTTTACCACAATGGCAGGAAAAAAAATTATCTCATGACGAGATTGGACGACTTTTGGACAGTTCTAAAAGTGAAAGAAAAGTGAGAGAATAGTGCAGATGACAGTGATTTAGAATTCAAAAACCTTAGATTCAGAATTTGAAAGTGCAACGGAAAACGTGGTTTTATAAGAAATGTCAGTAAGTGATAAAAACATCGATTTCAACAAGAAAAGTACCGATTGTCCTCTTATTTTTTGGTAATAATTTATTGGTCAATAATAAAATTAAATATCATACCTATTATGTCTAACGAACTTGTATATAAAATTTTTATAATAATTAGTTTTATTTGGTTTCGTACAAAATTGTATTCATAATTTCTAAAACCCGCAAAATGTTTATGTAAGAAATGGCGAACTTTAAATGAATATTTACACCATTTTGGGCAATTCCGTATATATTTTTCAATGAAAATTTAAATATTTTCACTGTATTTAAAATGAATTTTAATTGCATTATGGACAAAAATTTATCTTGAAATATTAACTCAAAATCCTAGAATCATTTTGTGGTTTTTGGAGCTAACTGCCAC